>NC_084632.1:31727483-31862483 GCF_033978795.1 Nerophis ophidion | reverse complement strand
CTCTACTATGCAAAGCCAAACCCATTTATCAACAATATCCTGAAACGCCGCCGGCTTGGCTGGGCCCGAGCTCACCTAAGATGGACTGATACAAAGTGGAAAGGTGTTCTGTGGTCTGATGAGTCCACATTTCAAATTATATTTGGAAACAGAGGACGTGGTGTCCTCCAGAACAAAGAGGAAAATAACCATTCGGATTGTTATAGGCGCAAAGTTCAAAAGCCAGCATGCGTGATGGTATGGGGGTGTATTAGTGCCCAAGGCATGGGTAACTTACACATCTGTGAAGGCACCATTAATGCTGAAATGTCCGTAGAGGTTTTGGAGCAACATATGTTGTCATCCAAGCAACGTTATCATGGACGCCCCGGCTTATTTCAGCAAGACAAGTGTTACAACAGCATGGCTTCGTAAAAAAAAGAGTGTGGGTACTTTCCTGGCCCGCCTGCAGTCCTGACCTGTCCCCCATCGAAAATGTGTGGCGCATCATGAAGCGTAAAATACGACTGCAGAGACCCCGGACTGTTGAACGACTGAAGCTCTACATAAAACAAGAATGGGAAAGAATTCCACTTTCAAAGCTTCAACAATTAGCTTCCTCAGTTCCCAAACGTTTATTGTTGTTAAAAGAAAAGGTGATGTAACACAGTGGTGAACATGTCCTTTCCCAACTAATTTGGCACGTGTTGCAGCCATGAAATTCTAAGTTAATTATTATTTGCAAAAAAAAATAAAGTTTATGAGTTTGAACATCAAATATCTTGTCTTTGTAGCATATTCAATTGAATATGGGTTGAAAAGGATTTGCAAATCATTGTATTCCGTTTATATTTACATCTAACACAATTTCCCAACTCATATGGAAACGGGGTTTGTATATTATATACAGTATATACACACATATATATACACACACACACACACACACACACACACACACACACACACACACACACACACACACACACACACACACACACACACACACACACACACACATATATATACTAGGGGTGTAACGGTATGTGTATTTGTATTGAACCGTTTCGGTACTGGGGTTTCGGTTCGGTACGAGGGTGTATTGAACGAGTTTGTACGCTAAAGTCTTAACAAGCTGCTCTGCTTTCTGCCTCTGTCTGTCTGAGCAGTCAGCACCCAGCATTGTCCCGCCCACACAACCATCTAATTGGTTACATACAAAGCCAATCAGCAGTGCATATTCAGAGCGATGTAACAGCCAATCAGCAGTGCGTATTCAGAGCGCCTGCAGTCAGTGCTCCGGCGTCGAGATGAGCAGACATCGTGTTTAGCAGGACATCGTACACTCCCCAAATTATAAGAAACACTTCCCAGTCACAACTACTACTAACATCACTATGAGCCCGTTGACCTGCTAGAAACTTAAACAGCAGCTCAGCTCGCTCGTAGTTCTGGGTTGAGGTGAAGGCTAATTACTTTTAGCGTTATGTTAGCTCATTTTGCTGTGTGCATGCGTTTGTGTGTGCGTGTGTATATTAAAAGTCAACTACAGGCTTCCCAAATGCTGTAATAAATTAAGCATGATGAGTTGACTTGAAACTGTTTAATGTTGCACTTTTTATGTGTAGAAAAAAGGTTTTGTCGTTTTATTTAATTTAAGCAACAACTTGAGGCAGTTTAATGTGGATTAACGTGGGCAGAATTATAATAGTGTTCCCAATGTTAAAAGGATAAAGCCATTGTTTACAAATTTGGTAAATAAATAACCAAAAAATGTATATTTTATTGTTTTCTTACTGTACCGAAAATGAACCGAACCGTGACCTCTAAACCGAGGTACGTACCGAACCGAAATTTTGGTGCACCATTACACCCCTAATATATACATGTGTATGTACATATATATATGTGTGTGTATATATTTATTTATATATATATTTTTATATATATATATATATATATTTTTATATATATATATATATATATATATATATATATATATATATATATGTACATACACATGTATATATTAGGCTATATATTTGTGAATATATAAATATTGTCACTGTAAATGTAGTCTGCTCTCAGGCCCCGGCTAAATTTTTTTAGTCCAATGCGGCCCTAAAGTCAAAAAGTTTGGACACCCTTGTTTAGAGGGCATGTTTCAGTCGTTCAGTCGTACCCTGTGCTGCCAGTGGCGACATGTGCTGGTGCGAGCGCCTGTGGATCTGGTGTCTGTAAGCGTACACGGCCAGTACCAGCACCATGATGCATCCCATAATACCGCCAGCAACTGGACCCACAGGGGCACTCTTGATCATGTTCAGAGATGCCGCCTCTTCGTCTGCAAAAGGAAAAAAACAAGGGAGGAGGGAATCCGAGGGTGTTAGAAAGCAACATTTCAGCAACAAGCCAGAAGCAACAACTGAAAGTACATTTTGTACTTCCTTTCATTTTGCACATCAAAGTAACCTGTCACGATAAAAAAACATGTATATATTTCTGAATGCAGGCAGCTGGCCAATCTGCCTGCAGAAAAATAAAATGTGCTTTTGAGTTAAACCGTGTATTATTTTTGTTTGATTGTCCTGGAAAGAATGGACTGCCGTGACAAATATGAGTACAGGTGGTCCTTAGATTATAAACGAGTTCCGTTCCTACACTATGACATAAGGCAAGTTTTAGTATAAGTTGGAACTTTTACCTAAATGATATCTAAGTCATCTCCTTCGTCACAAGAACAAAATAAAATACAGTTAAGAAAAAGATTAAATACAACAATGAAAGAAAACAGTAAAAAAAAAACAAGAGTACACCACCTTACTTTTACTTATTTGTTTTTTTTTCAGGTTTTTATCCATTCTTAATATACTGTTGCAGATTAATCTGGAACAGTGCCCCTCAACTAATTTATTTTCTGCCTTCCCACCAAGAAGAAGAAAACATTTTGCACCCTCCCACCCCAACTTTCCGCCACGACTATAAATAGTATAATTTGTCGATAAAATTGGTAAAAGTACACCTCCACATAACACTGTAACCTTATTAACATTATAGAAAACAAAAAAGAAACAAATATAGATCAACTTACAACAAAGAATAACTTCAACTTTGTTTTTTAGTCTGTAACAAAATATTTAAAGTGCATCAATTTGCCTAAAACTAAAAATAAAATGTATCCTTATTTAAACTATAAACACTTTTGACCTACCTGATATATTTGATACTGAAAAATACAATAAACTTAATAAATAATAATACACTCAAATTGATCAGCAACATTAACACAAGAGCACAATACAAAAAACACTTTCGCCTCCAAAACAAAAATGAATAAAACATCCATCCATCCATTTTCTACCGCTTATTCCCTTTCGGGGTGGCGGGGGGCGCTGGCGCCTATCTCAGCTACAATCGGGCGGAAGGCGGGGTACACCCTGGACATTTGTGCTTATTTTATTTTATGTTATCAACATGAGGAAGTCAGGATTAATGGCTACAATGAACACATTTTGTAGTGCACAGCTTTTCAGAGCTGGTTTGAAGCATGATCCTGCATGGTACTGATAAAGCATGTTCGCCGGGGTCCCCCCTGTTATGGTACCGTGCCCCCCCCACAGGGCTTTTCCCCTCTGTTAGAGAAGGGCTGGTCTGGAAGTATAACCTTTTCTTTTATTAGATCCCTCCATCATTTATAAGCATAAAGTAATCTGTATTGCTATAATATTAGTGTGATAGTCCAACAGCTGGCACCACATATATTTGTAATTTGTGGCCTTATCTATTCCCGCTTAATTTTTTGGGGGGGACAAAATGAAGTCCCATAAATGCACAAATCAGCATTGGTAGTCTTTCTCAGTAAGGCCTCATTCTCGAGGTTCAGGACGAACATTTATTTTGATTGACGGGAGCGCACTCTTACCACAAAACGTCGTAAACCGAGGATCACCTGTAGACTCTGATAACAAAAATGTACTGACCGATGATGCCCATGCTGTCCATATATGGGCTCTTTGCACCAACAATGCCCCCGAAGCACTCCTTCTGCAAGGCACAGTACGGCTTGTCCAGGTGGGTTTTACCATCACTGTCCACCATGCACCACTCACAGTCCAAAACGCCAAAACAGTCACTGAAAAAGCAAATGTAATATTATTAGGACTTTAGAAACAATAAAACCTATCAAATAATTCCATTCTCATTCAGGATCCCTAGATGGTCATGGTGGGTCAAACAATATTGCAGCACGATGCCTTATAAAACCCAAAGCGTGATAGTGTGACCCTTGAAGCCTCGATATGTGTGTTACTTTAAGAAGGAAAAATGTGACCGGTACAACTGCTGTGTCGTTTTGTGAAGCACCTAAACCAGTGGTTCTCAACCTTGTTGGAGGTACCGAACCCCATTAGTTTCATATGCACATTCACCGAACCCTTGTTAGTGAAAAATAAAAAAATAATAATTTTAAATTCAAGACAAAGTTATGTGTTTTTGGTAACACTTTAGTATGGAGAACATATTTCTAAGTAACAAAGACTTAATTCAGAAGTTTTTGGACACTAGGGGAACATATTCTAAGTAACAAAGACTTAATTTAGAGTTACTTGGTTAGAGTTAGGGCCAGGGTTAGAGGGTTAGGATTACAATGAGGCCATGCCGAATAAGGCATTATTAAGTACTTAATAATGACTAGTTAAGAACCACTATGTTACTAATTTCAATCAATCAATCAATGTTTACTTATATAGCCCTAAATCACTAGTGTCTCAAAGGGCTGCACAAACCACAACAAAAACCACTACAACATCCTCGGTAGGCCCACATAAGGGCAAGGAAAACTCACACCCAGTGGAACGTTGGTGACAATGACATGTTAATAAGCAACAATAATTAATGGTGAACATGTCCCCCATACTAAAGTGTTACCATGTTTTTTTAGTGGTGCACAAAATGAACCGTGCGTGAACATCACCTTGTTCAAAGAACAAAACCGACACTAAACTCACATTAGACTGCATAAACTCACAACAATTTACACACCTGCAAATCAGTGTGACTTCTGCTGTTGCCGTATCCGTAATGCGCCGCCGATAGGAGAAGTTTTTATTAAGACAATGAGTCGGGTGTGTTTTGAACTCTGCCGAACCCCTGAGGCCGACTCACTGAACCCCTAGGGTTCGATCGAACCCAGGTGAAGAACCACTGACCTAAACTTTGTTTATCACGTCTCTAGGCTCATCAAAAAAGAAGTCAGAGTGGCGGCATTAGGGATGGACGATATGGCAAAAAAAATTATCACGATTTATTTTTTCATATCAGCCGATCCATTAATATCGTGATTTATTTTATATTTTTAAATTAAAGCAGATTGTCCCGTGCACGATTACACCAAGTACCCCATCCCTACTGTTTACTACTGCAATGTCGTGTTACAAACATTTCCACCATGTTTGATAGAAGTAATACAGTGTATGCTAACAGCTGACAATTGTCATTTTGTCCTTATCTATATTTGTGTTTACTAGAGCTGCAGCAGTACAGGTAACCCAGGCTACGGTCCATACATGGTTTTAGAGACACGGTTTTGCTTCTTTTTCGTTTCTTAGGGGTAACGATACGATTCCGTTTCTCGGTTAAAAATCCATACTTTTTAAATAATCTCGGGTGTCAGTTCTATGATTAACTACATTCCTTCATGAAATAGATAAACCGCTGTGATAAGTTTCTATATTACTTATAAGAAAACTGTTTTTTTTAAACAACATTCTACATAAACATTTAATGAAGTCAAATACAAATAATGCAATAGGAGAAGCATCCAACATTTGTATTTTCTAAAGTAAATCTGTACAGCAAATATGGCATTTACATCAACAATATGATTTGCCTAAGTGCCTGGACAGGACAGAAAAAAAATTACTTTCGATTTTTTTTAATCGATTAAGAATTGTTACAAATAAGAATCACAAGAAAATTACATTCTGGGTTTCAATACTTTCATGCCCAATGTTCCAAGGTTGAAAGTTTTCATGCAAAAGGTGCAATTGTGCTTCATAAACGTTTCCATCCACCGACTTTAAGAAGGCATTACATTTTTTTTCTCTGGAGCCATCAATCATTGAACTTGCACTTATTCATCTTTCTCAAATAATTACGCTCTACTGTGAGCTCTCGTAATCACTGCTGCGAGCTATGCAAGGACATGTGAGCACAGCACAATAGCAAGTTGTACTCGATACATTTTATCTGGGCTGCACAGCCACTTCAGTTCCATTTTGTGGTTAGAAATAAACTCCTCAAAAAATCGAAACATTTCGAAGCGAGAAGCTTATGTATTTGTTTGAAATAAGAGTAGTGATGTTACAGCATTCTTACAATTTGATACAAACCTCGGTATTAAGGTCACGGGTTGGTTAATTTTAAGTGCAGTAAGGGGAAAAAAAAATTAAAATCTTGGGGCGACAAGGCAAAATACTGTAACACATCTAATTCATTAAACAAAAATACATTTTCAATAATAAACAAGTTGTTTGCCAAAAAGGGTGCATGGACACCACTGGTTGACAGTGTTTAAAAAGCCCCTGTTATGCAAAACCAAATTTTCTTACCTGTAGGCACCTGTTTTTCATCGTACCATGAATGAAAATTAGTTGTACTGTAAACAAACACGTGTGAAATTTGAGTATTTTGCCTTAGTTACTTCAGCGGATATTTCCATATATGGAAGAGGTTTACCCAAAGAGTATCAGCGAGTGCGTCATTTTTATTCAGTTGTAGTCACTATGTTCAATCGCTTTTCTCTATTCCTTTGTTGTGGGGCAGACTGGCTGAAACTATGAGATGAATCAGTACATGTGCTGATGTTTACCTGCTGGTGTATCTTTGGCTGCAGCGGGTGTTGATACACTGAGGCAGTGTGTCCTGCAGACTGGGATCTATAACATTCAAACTGATGGGCTCTTGATGTACCTCACAGCTTGGATTTCTGTGAAACACATTAACACGGTACACTTAGCAAGAAACTTGTTGGAAATACATCACAACTGATTAAATGCAGGTCTTCTTCAAAAATAAAATACTTCACTGTCACTTGACTTAAAATGAGGGAGGAATGTAACAATGAAAAATAGTAATTGTGCGTCGTCTTGAAATGAGGGCGGAATTGTCACTTGAAAGGCTGACAAGCTTGTCAGAGGCTGCTAAAGCTTGATGGAAAGAGGCGGGTCAAACTAAAGAGATGTGCGAGACGTGGAATGATGGACAGATTGACAGAAACAATGGAGAAGCACTGATGGCAGAAACAGAACATTCCACCAGCAGCATACAGATCTGACATTTAAACAAGCACACACACGTGCACGAAGCAAAGAATGAGAACAGCAGCAGGGAAATAAAACAAAACGTGTAATAAATGTGTGGTGGTGTGTTGGATAAAATCGCAAAACCCAAATGAGCATCACACCAATTAGCCCTTGACAAGATTATAAGCATATATATCAGTAAGTACATTATATTTATAAAGCGCTTTCCACGGTTAAAATTACAAAGCCCTGTACAAAACATAGGTGAATTAAAACAAAAATTATATTAAAACAACAGGGGCAACATTATAAAAAAGATAAAGCGTGAATTAAAAAAGATAGTTAAAAGGTTAATTATATACATGTGTGTATATAGATAGATAGATAGATAGATAGATAGATAGATAGATAGATAGATAGAACTTTATTTATTCCTTCAGGAGAGTTCCTTCAGGAAAATTTACATTTTCAGCACAATCCCATTCAAGATCAGACAATCATTACAGGGAGACAGACCAGGATCGCTGACGGGTCTGCCCACTTCCTCAAACATCAAAGAAAACAAAGGACATGAAAGACTTTAAAGCAACGGAGCTGATACAACCAGCCACTTCTGCATACAGCTATGAATAAAAAGTAAAAAACATATACATTGTGGTGGCCTCTGCGGTGTTTCACACCATCCTCTGCTGGAGTGGAGAGAGTATGGCCAGAGACAGGAGCAGACCCAACAAAGCAACCAAGAGAGCCGACTCCTTTCTCGTCCGCCAACCAACTCTCGGCCAGAGTCCAGTCCGCATGGATGATCGAGGATATATATATATATATATATATATATATATATATATATATATATACATATACTGTATACTCATAAACAACAATGTAAACTCCAAGTCAATCACACTTCTGTGAATTCAAACTATCCACTTCGGAAGCAACACTATTTGACAATCAATTTTACATGCTGTTGTGCAAATGGAATAGACAGCCTTTAGTGTGTTTTCCCAATTTAATTTAGAATGTGACTCCAAATCTCGACCTCCATGGGTTGATAAATTTCATTTCCATCGATAATTTCAGACTAAAAACTAAGTATTTAACAAGAACATTTAATTCATTTAAACCTAGTATGCGTTATTTTAGTGTACACTTTATTCTTTTGGTTATATATATATATATATATATATATATATATATATAAATGTAGATTATGTATATATATGTATGTATAGCTATATATACATACATTCACATATGTGTATATATATTGTGATAGTTGTGTTTTAGATGACATGGTGGGCAGCACGAAACAGGGGTGTTTCACTGTGTGTGTGTGCCTCACAATACGATGGTCCTGGGTTCGAGCCCCGGACTCTGGGAGTTTGCATGTACTCTACTTCGACTTCCTCCCACCTCCAAAAACATGCAGCTGGGGATAGATTGATTGGCAACACTAAAATTGGCCCTAGTGTGTGTATGTAAGTGTGAATGTTGTCAACCTGATGAGGTATCCCAAGTGCAGCTAGGATAAGCTCCAGCCACCCCGAAGATCCCAAGAGGGACAAGTGGTAATAAATGGATGGATGGATATAACATGGTAGAAATAAGGGTTTTTATATAGCATTCTGATCAAAATAGAAGTAGTACAAGTGAATTGTAGCATGTTTGTGGTTCAGGACTGACCTGTTTTCAGCACTGGTGAGGTTGCCGGTACATTCATTGACCTCTAGAGGGCACTCACAAGGGCATTCACACTCATTTTGTTCCATCCTGAAATGTGAAAAAAATATAGGTTGTATTCTGTTGCGTGACTTTTGAACAGACGTAAAAACAAAGTGGTGGGCCACCAAAACCAACCTTTGAACAGACGTAAAAACAAAGTGGTGGGCCACCAAAACCAACCTGGCTATTGTGCCACAAACAGAGTGCAACCTATCTGCCTGGATACCACTAAATGCAGATACAACAAAAACATCTAAATATGTTATGAAATAAACCCCTAGTCGTTATCAAAAAAATAAAAAGAATTGCCGGGTGATATTAAGGATTTTCCGTCAGTGGAGTTCCCAAACATATTGAAGTATCTTGTCTACAACTTCCTTGTGTGTACCTGGGTCAAAGAAATTAGTATCAAGACTCTCCCGGGTGCCCTGCGATGAGGTGGCGACTTGTCCAGGGTGTACCCCGCCTTCCGCCTGATTGTAGCTGAGATAGGCGACCCCAAAAGGGAATAAGCGGTAGTAAATGGATGGATGGATGGATGGACTCTCCCGGGTGAGTACGCATCATTGTTGCTCAGGTAAGGTTACATGTCATGATTTAACTTCGCGTCTACAGCCATTGTTGCCTTGTTGTTGTTGCACGCTCCGTTAAGAGTATGCATAGTTTTCCCTGTCTTTGTCAAAATAATATAATAATAATATAAAAGCTTAAAATCTTTTAGGTTTTGCTCACATTTCCTTTCTTTTATTTGGACTTTATTTATACTTAATGTCACAAGTATATCAAACAAAACTTTAACTAAGTGATCCCTCTAAACTTGTGTGTTCTTCGACTCTGCTTACTCCCCTGGACTGGAGTGCGTTCGACTATTCTTGACGAACTATTTTTATCTTACTCGCGATTTGAACGGTTCAGACAGCCTTAAACAACGTGAGTATAGGGCATTTTAATTTCGAGAAAGGCAAAATTCTTTCCAGAATGCTATGACAACAGACATTCGCTGGCTCACCTCTTCAAGTCTGGCATTGTTAATGAGCTGTAAACAACCTATTGTTTAAATTTGTCATCATTCACATAAAGCATTAGGGAACGAGCATTCAATAGGTAAAAAAAACATGGAAATTCTTTGTTTTCTTGTGTTATTTGGCAGCTTGGTGGAACAATGGTTAGTGGTTTGGACGACATCTGTGAGGAGTGACCGTATTCTTCTGTGCCTATGTGAGCTTTATCATTGTCAATACCAGCCAGTTTCCTTGACCATGATGCTAACACAATCTAGGCTTGGTTGCCAAGTGCGAAAGATTACAGCTGCTGCCCTTTCACCAATTTGTAAATGTGATGTACAAAAGTTGGCTATGTATAAAGTCCTTTATGTTTAGTTATTCTAACACAACAACTGAAAATCTGAACTAAAACAAGCCCATAACATAGCATGACGTGGTACCTGTGGCAGTTGAGACAAAGGCGGTCCACTGTGCTGCAGGCGCAGAACGCCAGGGAGTCACACGTCTCATTGACGATACCGGCAAAGGCGTTGGTGCCAGGTATTCTGGTCAGACGATACTTTGAGCAATGGCTGCCGTGGACGAGGTTAGTTAGGTCACCCTGAAGAAAACAGTGGCAGGTGTTCTTGTTAAATTGTCTACAATTATGTTTAAACACTCAATATCTACAATTCTACAGGAATATTAGGAATGTCACAATTAAGCCGTGTTTACCCTTAGGGCCGAAAAAAACACACGCGGTATATACGTGATTGATTGATTGAAACTTTTATTAGTAGATTGCACAGTTCAGTACATATTCCGTATAATGGTAACACCCGAATAAGTTTTTCAACTTGTATAAGTCGGGGTCCACGTTAATCAATTCATGGTAATATGATATGATTGTGCAGTCTGAAATTTTGCAAGAGAGATTCATTTTTTAATCCCTATTGACTCCGATTTTAACTGCAAATTTTTAACAGACTAACTCTGGTACATTACTGTGTTTTTTATTTGAAAACTGAATGAATCTCATTCTTGTCAATTGAAAAAAGAAGAAAATATTGATCTGCGCTTCTTATCCACCAGATGGTGCCAGAAATGAGCATAATTCTCTGAGCGTTGATGAGTGTAAATAAGTTAAACTTCCATTAAACCTGCTAAAATGCAATGAAAATGATATTGGGTAGTTATATAACATGGCAGATATTTTATAAAATACTTGTGTAAACTCAAATTCTACTAAATCTCTCTCATTGTAGCTCAGTGTAGGCTCTGTAAAAAAAAAAAAAAGAAGATTTTTGTCTGTGTCAAAATCAATGTTCTCATGAATTATGGACCTATTCATGGCTGTTAATTACCCATTCTCAATTATTTTACTCTGCAATTTATATTTAGGCGTATTGCATGCTTTGCATTTTCCTTTCTTTTTATTTTTTAACATAAGGCCAAAAAACATTTAAAAAACTTGTTTTTATTTAAACGTCATATAAATAGATAGATATGAAGGTATTTAAAGAGTTCAAGTGTTGCAAGAAGTAAAACAAAAATGTATTGCTGACACTTTTATGAGCAGAACCTTTTGGATCCCGAGAGTAATTGTGTAGTCAGTCTCAAAGTTGCACAAGTGTTAAAGAGTAAAAGCATGCAATTAATCCCAAAAATTATAAACGCAGATTAATCATGCAGTATATTTTGACCACACATGCCGTTTTACTAAACCACGGCTGCAAGGTGACAACACAGTCAGTCATCAGGTCAATGCATACACCAGTGCATACAGTAAATGAGTGAAGGGACTCCGATGGCTGTGCTTGGTGACATACTGTATTTACCTTCAAAATGAAAGCCAATTGGACTAATAGTGAATTATATTTTGCATTTATTTTACAAATAAATCCCATACTATGTTTTGAACAAATAAATGACGTGTATTCAGGGTAAACAATTAAAAGTTCTGAAATTAAAATTGCATTTGTGTCAAAATATTAGGGCCTTTTATAAAGTTAATTTAAATTATGCATGCATGTAATTTACTGTGATGAATCACGATAGTTCAAAATGTAAAGGTGATTAATTGGGTTTTAAAAACATACCATTTGACAGCACAAATAAATATATAATAATTAGCAGCATCCATCCCAATTTAATAGGATCATCATTCAACTTTTAAAAATGAAAGCAAAAGAATGTAGAGGGGAAAAACCCACAAGATGGCGGTGTTACATCATATAAAAAGGCCATTCATCCCTCACCAGTATGCTGGTGTTGAACTTGTAGAAACGCTGCACTGTGCGATCGCTGAAGCTGTTGCACAAGTTCTTCTTCACAAAGTTGGGGTGGTTCAGGATGTCATTGGCAACCAATGGCTCCTGTCAATCAAAAAAATTGTGTGAAATATAAACAATTTCTCGTTTATTAAGCGCATAAACTGCTTGTGTCTTCTTTGTGCTTCCTGTACCTTGTGTGTGATGTGCTGCTGCTCTGCAGGGGCATGGCCTTTGGGGTCAATGAGAGTGGGGTGTGCTACCAGGTAACCTCTGTCCTCCATTATGAAGCACCTACAAGGCACATGCATATATAAAAACAATGTTTTATAGCGAGAGAGAAGTTTTAGCCAGTAAAATACATGTTAAGTTGTTTCATCTCTCCTTGGACCTAGGGCCTAATTGCACTCGTTCCTCTCTCTCTGGGTTAATCCTGTTTTATAGGGCCTCTTAACGGCAACAGAAAGAACGTGAAAGGAATGGCAGCTGGGGGTACTGCGGGGAGGAGGGAGTGAATGCATTGCATGAAGAGGGAAAAAAAACAAAAAAAGAGGCATAACCCCTCTAGAAAGTATGTGGGGCAGATGATGCAGAAAGGCTCATCTCCAACATGAATACTGACATAATCAGCTTATCTCCTTTGGCCTCTTTTCATTTTTTGCCTTACTTGCGTAGAGTCTTGTGAATTTAGTCATGCAGAAAACATATCACAAACCTGGAACTTGGTTAAAGTTACAACTAAATGTTGAAACTACGCAGTTGTAATTTTATTGATTTTAAAACAACTATATGACTATATTTTTGTTACGCGTTCATTTGAACAGCATACTGCCATTTACTGTACAATAGTGTGCAGAATTCCTTAAGAGACAAATAACTTTGAATTGACACTAATCTAACTATGATTACCGTATTCTACTGTGAAATAGCAGGTAATTGCTTTGAAATATAAGAGTATCTTACAAAGTACATTTTGATTGCAGTATTTTACTGTGGAAAAAAATACCGTTAAATACTGTGGAATCCTGGTAAACTTTTACAGTGCAATAACTTGCTGTGATTTTTCAATAAATGTAGCATAACATGAAAAAAGCGACATTAAACACAAGGAGGATATTTGTAGCAACAATCAGATTGTCTAGTTGGACCGTTATCCAGCTACCTGATCTTGGTGCCCTTGTCCTGGTTGCAGATAGGAAGCAAGTCCAACAGAACCTTATAGAAGTAACGCAGGGTAAAGTCTACACCCATCACTGCAACCGCATAGCCAGGAGCCATCTGAGAACTAGAGAGAAACAAGAGTTAAAAATATGAAATGCAATTTGTTGTAATCAGAATATTTATTCAGAAAAAGGAAACTACAACACACTCAAAACACAACACGCTAATCCGGATTTATCAAAATAACAGATAGAGTCTGTTTGAATGCTTGAAAATAGTTGTTGCTACACTGTGGCGCTGTGGTTATCACATGTTGCGATTTAGGCTCAGTGAAGTGGAAAAGTAAACAGGCTAATCTCAGCTGCAATTACGTGCTTCTCAAAACCTCCAGCTGTAGGCGCCTGCATTGAAAAGTTTCCGCAATTATTGCTACAATCTTGGAAAAGGGCGTTGTATTGGAAAAACACAATGTTTAAAGCTATTAATTTGGGTAAAGCATGATATCTAACTCTGTTAAGTAGGAACATAAGGAACTTTCAATGAAAAGTGTTAACATGTGTTTGAATGAAGTGTTTCTGTTAGATTAAATTAATCTTAAATAGATAGACTGTCCTCGACACAAAGCACGGTGAATGCTACCTAGTGGTGAAGTAGGAAAACTACTGGATCATGTTGATGCCAAAGACACATGATAAAGCAAAACAAAACCTGACAAAACACACCTGTCACACAACCCTTACAATGCACTAAATAATATAAAGTAATTAGTTGACAAAATAACTTGTCATGTACTGATTGTAGGAAAAAAAAAACAAGTGTCTTGTTTTTTTTTAAGATTTCATTTTATTTTTAAAGCCATTATCTGGCTTTTGAGTGCTGAATGTGAATGAGTCTGTGTTGGTGATCCTGACCTTTCTCAGTGTTTTATTGTCAATGTTGTTGTTGGAATGTATGGGAAGCTGTCTAGGAACTACAGTCGGCTAAAACCTGACATAGTTATATATACATATAATGTATATAATTTGTATTATACATACATACTGTATATACTTATAAATACTGTATATACATGCATATACATATATATCCATCCATCCATCCATTTTCTACTGCTTATTCCCTTTTGGGGTCGCTGGCGCCTATCTCAGCTACAATCGGGCGGAAGGCAGGGCACAACCTGGACAAGTCGCCACCTCATCGCAGGGCCAACACAGATAGACAGACAACATTCACACTCACATTCACACACTAGGGCCAATTTAGGGTTGCCAATCAACCTATCCCCAGGTGCATGTTTTTGGAAGTGGGACGAAGCCGGAGTGTGTGTGTGTGTGTGTGTGTGTGTGTGTGTGTGTGTGTATGTATATATATATATATATATATATATATATATATATATATATATATACACACACACACACACACACACACACACACACATATATATGTATATTATATACACATATATACATATATACACACACATACATATATAAATATACATACATACATATATATGTGTGTGTATATATATATAGATATACACACACACAGATATATACACATACATATGTTAATATGTGCTGTATCTATTAAATAAAGACAAAACAAAGTGCTGCCAAGCGATAAAATAAACCCAGATTTATTATATCTGCGACTAACTAATGCAATTATTCTCTTTCTGAGAAAAGCCCTCGACTTGAAGAATTTTATTTTATATTTATTACTCTATTATAAAGAAAAATATTATTATATTATTATAAAGTTATTTGTTGTTTTTAACAAACGAACAGATGTTTATAATTATTATTAGTATTATAATAAAGGTAATGCATCAAAAATGTGGGTCAAAACTAGGCGTGTCCCGATACAACGTTTTCATTACTGATACCAATGAGTGTCAGATTATATTAATCTGATACGTTATCAGCACAAATAATAGTACATACTTCTATTATTTTGTACTGTGTAATGTTCGAAAAGGCTTGATCAAGTGAAATAACTCAGCAATCAATGGTACCAAAGGTATGAAAAACTCTAACCTTTTGAAATATTCACACTTTTAAAGTGGAGTATTAATTTATTTTTTATCGACACCTGGTAGCCCCAGTAATTCATGAAGTTAAGCTCCAGATGCAGTCAGTAGAAAGCTGCAGAGACGTTTGTTACTGGATGCTTTCCAAAATGTTTCTGACTTGGAGACTATATATCTAAGTATTACACAACAATAATGATTAGACACTTGCTTATATTGACAAATGCTGTGTTTTCTACTGCGATATTGTTCAATTAAGGACACTTATTACCTATGGATAGCTTGTGTGCTATAGTGTGCTTAGCTGATGTGTAGCTGTTAGCTCCTAGGAGCCTACCATGTTTACCTTTTGTAAATGACTTCACTAAAATACAAGGAACATTGTGTTTATTGGAGGACATTCATCTGTTAATTGGCTGTCCAGCTTTGCTCAAGTAAACACACTGCAGGACTGCTTCTATCAGAGTTTAAATCGGACATTTGTATTGCCAGCCGATATCATCCGATACTTGTTTCTTTGCGGATATCGGACCTAAAACAGTTATCAAAATAGGGATAAGGATACCCCTTGGTCAAAACAGAACAGGATGTGACGCCAATTGTCCATAACTTGTGTAATAGACGGGTGCGCTTTATGGTAAATAATAAACATCTACTCTACGCTGAAAACAAAAAAACTCATACAAAACACACACACTTCTGACATGTCTTTAAGTTTATAATGAATATTTTCCAAAATATATAAATATGTATTTTATCCTTTTCGACCTATTTAAAGCTGCTAACATCCGTCTCGTGACAGAGTGAAAATTATTTTTCACCGTGGCTACATATTGTTGAGCCAAATGGAAGTACTGGTTTTGCTTTCAGTCAAGCACAAGAGGTGGGCGCCGAAACTTGCAAGCATACCGAGACAGTAACGTACCAGATTGAACATTTGATTAATAAACACTGCACTAAATGAGTCTGCAATTAAATAATTGCAATTAACATGATCATTTGACACTAATAAAACCAATAATCCAACCTGGAAGCATGAATGGTGTGGCTGATGGTAACAACGTAGCCTGCTCCTCCCACGTCCAAGTAAGGCCCAGTGAAGGTGATGAGGCCAGGATTGGCCACAGCATGCTGGTACCTGATTCACAATACAGCATGGAGTCAGACATACATGCTGCTACCATTTGTAGTCTAGTCAGAGTTTACATTTCTGGAATAAAACACTACAAAAAACAATAAATAATTATGAACAATCAGACATTGACGGTGGGGAGGTTCTGATCAAGGTTTTATGCTGCATTTTCAAATAAAATAATCCATGCGTGAGACCAGGCCAATACCAATACCGATCTCATGAATGAACAGTACGTCTTTCTTTGTATTTATGTAAAGTGGTATTGATAGTTTAACAATATCAACAAAATATTTGAAGTACTTCCCTATTTTATTTTATACAATCGAAAACAGTCAATAGTACACAATAACTAAACAAAAGCAAAAACTGCTACTCAATTAAATAATTTGGTTTTTACTCTCAAAGTCTTCCTGTGTCCAGGGAATTGTTCCCTGAGTTTGTAAACATTACAAAAACAACTAAAAATTAACTTGAGAAAATACAAATATCGACTTGATCACTTTTGTATTGATCATATACTGATACTACCCTTAATATCGACACCACCAATTTATGGATCGATCCGCCCTCCTCTTACGTGTCGTGCACTGACTGCGACAATGCTGACAAACCAACAGTTGTTGTTATAGTATCATCTCTACAACTCTTATGAATCTAATTATTCATTTCCTGTTAAAATCTGCCTACTTCAGTAAGCACTTTTTTTTTTTTTTTTTTTTTTTTTAAAGCTAGCTTAGTTTAGCTATTAGCATGGCTGTTTCTGGCTTGCTCTCAGTGTGTGACATGTTTAGCCTCGTCCTCCAGTGATCCTTTAGATACTAAGAAATGTAGTTTATTTGCCGAAATGGTAGATTGTGAGTTCAAACCCCGGCCGTGTCATACCAAAGACTATAAAAATGAATGAATACAGAATCGTTTTGAATCGGAAAAATATCGCTTTTGAATCGAAAAAAATAAATAAATCGATATATAATCGAATCGCGACCCCAGGAATCGATGTTGAATTGAATCGTGGGACACCCAAAAATTTGCAGCCCTAGAGGTAATTATTATCACTTAAGGGAAACTGCTTGACATTGTGGATAAAGACACAAAATTATCTGCTAGCCGCTAATTAGCAAGAGAGGATCGATGTTTGTGATCTGCAATAAAAAGGAATTCAAGGCATTAATCGGCAGTAGCAGATTACTTACTTTTTCAGGGAAATCGCCCGATATCGATTGGTCGGCATATCCCTAATTGACAGCGTTAATTACTTTTAAACAATTTCATTAACTAAACTTTGTCTTGAGTGTAGAAAATGCTTTATATTTGTTTCAAAATGATCAAAACGTCTTGATAAATCAATGACTAGAAAACATTCTGCACACAGATGCTTCCCTTTAATTCCACTCCACACACACTCGGCCCTTCACTCGGTCCAAAGTAAGCCTCACCATTGTCTACGAGTCGGGTCAAAGGCTTTGTCCATCAATGATCCAGGGTAAATCCGGAGCACCCCACTGGGCGTTGCTATGTAACGCCGCACAATGTAGCAGTTGAGCCTACTCATTTCCATTAGTGTCAGCCACTCATCCGTGACGTGACTGGTCGCCATAACCTCATTCCTGACAGAGGACTGCGGTGGGGGGCAAGATGAGACAGGAAAAAGTTTGAGGGTAGAGATAAAAACACAAAAAGGGGAGATTGAGGAATACATTTGAGGAAAGAGTAAAACAATTTCTGGTCGGATCAACTTTCAGTAGAGTAAAATGAGAAAAAATCCCCCCAGGTTCTGAAAGGGGTCACTTGAGGGGGCATCAGAGCTGGAAGTGTGGTTGATTTTAAAACCCCAACTCCAACCCCCCCCCCCCCCCCCCCCCCCCCCCACCAGGAATGCATAGACACTGCCAAGAGCACATAGGGGGTGTTCCTGTCTTAAAGATGCAGAGCTTCATTAATATACAGACCTGAACATTAGAAATACTGTTCTAAATCCCCTTTAGTCACATCTTGAGCGTTAGCGTTGCAGTCATGGTCACATGTCGGAATATTTCTATTGTTTTCTTGCTTGTGTACCTTCAGGCCTGGGTTAGCGATGAGCCTGGTGTTATCACTCAGGTAGGCGGTGTAGTGCTCCACCATGCGCTTTGTTTCTGGCTGGCTGAGGTGCTCGTACGGAGAGGAGAAGCTCCCAGCTGCCAGCATCACTGTGGGGGACTCTGGGAAAAGCAAAGAAAGGGAATAGAGGGACTGTGTGACATACAAAAGTTTTTCATGGCTGAAAAAAAAAAAAAAGCTGTGTAGAATTATGCGTCGTCTTACCAACGGTCGCAAGCTGTTTAAAGTGGAGGCAAGAGCTGGGCTGACCCAACAGGTCCAAACGGTGGTACAAGAGCTTGGAGCCGGGTGCAGTGTTCAGGTTTTTGAGCTGTTTTACCGGAATCTCTGGCTGCACATACACTATGCATAGAATGAACGATGTGTCCTGAACCTAAAGGAGAAGATATTACATTACAAAAATCTCCTCTTTTAAATAAAATGCATCTTTAAATTGGAACTGCATGTTTTGGGGAAAACTTTGCCCATCATAAACAATCCCAAAGCGAGACAAGAAGACACGTCTTTCTCTTTTATGTGCATTCTCAGGAGTGAAAAACTGCTTGGTTATTGTATTAATTTACTTGGCCTTAAAGCGCGCTAGAAAAACAAAAAGAAATCGCCAACAACACTCCATTTACATGCTGTGACTTGCATGTTGGCAAAGCTATAGCGACATTGTTATTGTAAGAGCGAACACAGAGGAACTACTTTTTTGCTTGCATCACACTGCTACTCCCACAACGAGCTCGTACAGTAGCCCGCTACGAGCTAGTTAGCTTGAGTTGCTAGTAACATTGGCTGGGACCTGCCATAAAATAGAAAAGAAGAAGGAAGAGGAGTTTGAGCTGCTTCCGCAATGCCTTTGAGTTAGTAAACAGTAATGCTGAATTATAAATCAAACATCTTACCTGTATAGTAGAACCAGCTCATTTGGAGGAATGCCTCCATGGTTTCTTTTCACATTTTAGGGAATAATGGGAATCCCAAATACACAAAAGCAGGTGCCGACAGGTAAGAAAAAGTTTGTTTTGAATAATAAGTCCCTTTTACCACAACAACATTGCTAGGAACTATTTTGTATCTGAGGGGTGAGGTTTATTCTGAATTTAGTAGCTTAAAGAGGGCACAAGTGCTGAAAGATACAACCATCCCGTCAGTCGGCATCCCAGTGAGAACGGCCATTTTAAGTCACTGTTTTATGTTCTTTTCTGAAACATTTAGCAATAGTGCTAAAGCTCTCACATAGTCTGCCATTGGTGGCCGCAAACAAAGGAATTGCTCTCTGCTGTTGTTGACTTTGATATCAAGTCAAGTCAAGTCAACTTCATTATCAATCAGACCATCCAACAGTACATTACACAGCAGACTGTAATTGTGTTTCTCCCATTTCACAGCGCGCATAGCAACTAATACTACTGTTGCTATGCGCGCTGTGAAATCAATGCGCCTAAGAGGTTTGTATGTTTTTTTTTTTTTAAAGGGGAACATTATCACAATTTCAGAAGGGTTAAAACCAATAAAAATCAGTTCCCAGTGGCTTATTTTATTTTTTGAAGTTTTTTTTCAAAATTTTGCCCATCATGGAATATCCCGAAAAAAGGCTTTAAAGTGCCTGATTTTCGCTATCTGTAAATCCACCGTCCATTTTCCTGTGACGTCATCTAGTGATGCCAATACAAACAACATGGCGGATAGCACAGCAAGATATAGCGACATTAGCTCGGATTCAGACTCGGATTTCAGCGGCTTAAGCGATTCGACAGATTACGCATGTATTGAAATGGATAGTTGGAGTATGGAGGCAGATAGCGAAAACAAAATTGAAGAAGAAACTGAAGCTATTGAGCGAATAGCTATTGAAGCTGTTCGGCGATCGCCTTCTTACCAACGATTGAGTGTTGCAGGGTATCCATACATCTATGTGCCATGTCCGTCGTAGCCGACCAAACGAGGGACTTTCGCATCTTTTGACACTGGAGCAACTTAAATCCGTCGATTGGTAAGTGTTTTTTTGGCATTAAATGTGGGTGGAGAGAAAGGCTGGATGCAAATATAGCTACAAATGTACATACAGCTAGCCTAAATAGCATGTTAGCATCGATTAGCTGGCAGTCATGCTGCGACCAAATATGTCTGATTAGCACACAAGTCAATAACATCAACAAAACTCACGTTTGTGATTTTGTTGACTTTATCGTTGGAAATGCATATGCTTTGAGTGTCGCAGTATATCCATACATCTATGTGCCATGTCCGTCGTAGGAGACAAAACGAGGGACTTTCGCATCTTTTGACACTGGAGCAACTTAAATCCGTCGATTGGTAAGTGTTCTTTTTGTATTAAATGTGGGTGGAGAGAAAGGCTGGATGCAAATATAGCTACAAATGTACACAGAGCTAGCCTAAATAGCATGTTAGCATCGATTAGCTGGCAGTCATGCTGCGACCAAATATGTCTGATTAGCACATAAGCCAATAACATCAACAAAACTCACCTTTGTGATTTTGTTGACTTTATCGTTGGAAATGCATCTGCTTTGAGTGTTGCAGTATATCCATACATCTCTGTGCCATGTCTGTCGTAGCATCGCCGGTAAAATGTGCAGACCAAACGATTAGCATGCCGTGCTAATCGATGCACACTCCACGTAAATCAACTTGAATCCGTCTCTGATCGTGTTGTTACACCCTCGGACAACACACCGACGAGGCATGATGTCTCCAAGGTACGGAAAACAGTCGAAAAAACGGAGAATAACAGAGCTGATTTGATTCGGTTTTTGTAATGTGTTTGATAAAATGGCGGATTGACTACCTATGTGACGTCACGTGTCATCGCTCCGAGAGGGAATAATAGAAAGGCGTTTAATTCGCCAAAATTCACCCATTTAGAGTTCGGAAATCGGTTGAAAAAATATATGGTCTTTTTTCTGCAACATCAAGGTATATATTGACGCTTACATAGGTCTGGTGATAATGTTCCCCTTTAGGGCTTTATAGGCAGAATACATTACATATGTTACCTTTTGCTTGCAGTTTTTCAGTATTTAGCATGCACAGAAACGGAAAGTCTCACATAAAGTACCAATCAATCAAAGTTTACTTTACATAGCTCTTCATCACAAATATCTCAAAGGGCTGCAGGAGCCACAACGACATCCACGGCTAAGATCCCACATTAGGGCAAGAAAAAACTCAACCTCAATGGGAACAACGAGAAACCTTGGAAGGCTTGAAACCATTCGCCCCTCAATTCAGTTGTGGCTGCTTTTTCTGGCTTTTGAGTTCGAAAAATACACATTTTTATGTCTGTTCTAAACTACACTTGTGTAGATGGATTTTTTTTTTTCACACTAGAATATGAGTTTTTTAACTTATCCGTGTCCACCCAGCATGCACTGCAGCATCACCTACCAGTTTCCAGGCGTAGCTGACGTTGTATGCGTCTTTGCCGTTGTCTCGGAGGCGGTTTGTGTGCCAAGACAAAGAGGAGTTAACAGGAACAGCAATAACCTGACTGCCCAATGGGAGGCTGAAACATAACACAACGCCCATGAATAGCTGCTCTAAAAGCGTGGCTAAGACAACTGGTCAAGAAATATATTCTTACTTGAGAATGTTCTGTCGTACAACATGGAATCGCGGAATATTCTCATAGTGAATAATATCTGTGTGAAGAGGAGGCTCGGTCATCAGGTAAGGCCGGGTTAGTGACGGGTGCATCAAGGTGTAACCTGGAAAAGCAAACATACTTTAATAATGAGAAAGTAGTACATGGCCAAACTAATAACTAAGCTTGACAAAAAATAGTATTAAAAAAATCACATTCAAATATAAAATCATCTTTGATGCAAAGTTGCATTAGTGTAAATGTTGGTCTAACAGCATTCGCACAATAAAGCACAGAATCACCTTTAATAATTTGCATTTGGAAATACTGAGTGGTATTTTCCAGGAAATAAACAATAAGGGAAACCTTGTTTACTTAATAAACTTATGGTGCGGCAGCCTATTGTAAGATGAATATTTTCCTAAACTCTTGTTGGCAACGGCACTATTTCAATGGCAGCTAACAACTTTAGTGGGAGTCGGGCTAACTGAGCTGGTTCTCTATATAAGCCAGTGTAGTAATTATGTATAATTTGATGGCATATTTATTGCAATAGCAAAAAAATTTAACGAAAGAAATAAAACTCTTAACAGAAGCTCAAATGTCACCATGCTGCTGCAAATAGTTTAAATAAATATGTGTTATTGAAAACCACTTAAGCAATGAAAAATAAGACGTTCAGACCTTATTTTGGGATTTTCGTCCGCTACACTTTAGCTCATGGCTTTATAACCCCTTCAAACATTGACATCTGCATTTTCTTTTACCTGCCCACCTTTTAATTCTTATGCAGTGTAATGAGCATTTTAGTTTCAACTAGCAATACCCCTCCTTAGCGAGACGATGATAGTGATGTAAATGTGGTCCCAACAAGACAACAACACTCCCCTATCGCCGGTCTTCAAGCTGACTGACCTTTGTTGTCAATGAGAAAGGTGTACGAAGCCAAAGAGTCTTGATAGTACGTGACATCCTCCAAAATGTAGGCCAGGTTCACATCCACTCCGACCACGCCAAGTAGCAGGTTACCAAAATAACAGGGCCGACTCACAGTCATGATAAACCCTGGACAAAAGGAATGAACACAACATGAAGCAATTATATATCTTACCCTGGGGTTCAATTAAACTTTGTGATTACTGTGTATTCCCAACTATAAGCTGCTACTTTTTTTCTTATGCTTTGAACCCTGGGGCTTATAGAACGGTGCGGCTGATTTATGGATTTTTCTTCGCCAAGAGCAATAATGTAAAGAGTTTTCATAAAACCCAAGGGAAGACACTAAAATGGTGTGTTATTGTTTGTCTTATGGCACCATCTACAGGACAAGTTTGCTCACTGTAGCTTCTGCAGGGTGAACGTCTGCAGTATTTCCTTCTTTTTAGTGTTTTGAACCGGAAGTATAAGTGCCATTCCGTCTTCTAGTCGTATGGAATCTTTATTCATTTCTCCAAGCGACGTTTGTAAGTTTTACAAAACAACTAAAACTATTCATACATAATAAACCGTCCCATGTGTGACATCTGTACAAGTGTTTTCATGCATATTTATACGTGCTATCATAATGTAATCAAGCCAGTATCGTTAGCATTAGCTAATTTGCTAACAGGTTTACGAGTGTCTGTGTTAGTATTATTAACTTACAATGGCTGCGATGAGGTGGCGACTTGTCCTGGGTGTACGCCACCTTCTGCCGAATGCAGGTGATATAGGCTCCAGCGACCCCAAACAGGACAAGCGGTAGAAAATGAATGGATGGAACTTACAATGGCATTCTTTCTGTATTTTTTTCATTTTCGTAAATTCACCAAAATGTCACGGTGGAGTTGAGTCTGATGAGCTGGTGAGAGAGCTAGCTTTTGCAGATAGTGAGTCCATGACCATGACTTTTGTTTTGTTTGATCAGCCGATGTAATGCCGTGTTACATCCAGTGTTTCGAAACAATTAAATAAATAAATAAATGATAAATGGGTTGTACTTGTATAGCGCTTTTCTACCTTCAAGTTACTCAAAGCACTTTGACCCTACTTCCACATTTAACCATTCACACACACATTCACACACTGATGTAGGGAGCTGCCAAGCAAGGCGCTAACCAGCACCCATCAGGAGCAAGGGTGAAGTGTCTTGCTCAGGACACAGGTTGGTACTAGGTGGGGATTGAACCAGGGACCCTCGGGTTGCGCACGGTACCTCTCCCACTGGTATTCAAATACACATTTGCAAAATCTTTCGGGTGCAAATAAGGTATATATCTGTGGCCTTTTGTCCAGTGCAGCTAATACATGGAAAATTATTTTTATATTTTTTCTCCCCCTAAAATTTAGTGGGTGCGGCTCTATAGTCTGTAAAATACGGTAATTTTATCATAAACACAAAGACCTACAAATACAGTAGTACCTCAACTTACGAGCACACGACTGAGCTTGTGAATCAAAACACTTGAAATGAATAGAAATCTATTTAATCTGTGATTAAATCTCCTACAGGCTGCTTCACAGATGTGTAACAATAAGAACTAGCACAGAGGGTGATCATGGGGATGGGTCAAATGCAGAGGACACATTTCACCACACCTAGTGTGGGTGTCACAATCATTGGTACTTTAACTTTAACTTAACTTTAACATAATTGTTTGTGTCGCACATGGAAATATTAGAGTGACGGACCGAAGAGGTCAGAGTTAACAACAAGCAATATCTATGTCTGTGTACCAGAGGTTATGCTTGACCGCACAATTTGTTGAGTCAGAAGTAGACAGAACAAACTGAAACATGACAAACAGAACACTTGCAGCTTCTCAACATATTCATCGATAAATGTTTGGTATTTGGACATGTGGTTACATGCAAAGAACATTGACTTGCCGGTTAGGACATATTTTGATTGGTTTATTTCTCTGATTCGGACATCCACGTCTTCTCCTTCAAACTTACTTTCTCATGTTTCCATGCTCATTGGAGGACATTTAGATGTTAACAGCTTGTCCAGCTTTGCACAAGTAAACACACTGCAGGACTGATTTGAGAAACAAGCTGATATCATCCGATACTTGTTTTTTGCTGATATCGACCGATATGTGATATTGGTATCAGATTGGGACACCACTATCTTAAACTACTAGTTTACAGTCTAATCAAAAAATGAAACAGAAAAACGTCCTGGTCCTTGAATAGATCTCTTTGTCTTAATTGAACTCATGAAATCGAATTACTTTTGTACTATATTATATTTTATTGAGATGTTTGTACGACTAAGAACAGTTTGCAACAGTAAATCAGTTTTCTGCTGATTATGCAATATGTGATATCAATATCAGATCGGTACACTCCTATCATAAACTACTAGTTTACAGTCTAATCGAAAAAGGAAACAAAAAAATGTCCTGAGTTTAATAAATCTCTTTGTCTCATTTGAACTTACTCATGAAATCGAATTACTTTTGTATTATATTTTATTTTATTGAGATGCACGAGTACGAACAGTTTGCAATAGTGAATTGGTTTTCATCAATTTGGAGTCGCTCAAAAGAATGGACTCGTTCACAAACGTCAGATCTCAACCAGACAAAAACCTGCAACCCACCAGTTGAGATTCACTGATATTAAGTGTGTCTTTCTGTGTGAATTATACGAATACAGTGGTACCTCAACTTAAGAGTGTTTTGAGATAAGAGCTCTCCCTCAACTAATTGTAAGTTGCAAACAAAAATTTGAGTTACAAGCTTGAGTTGGGGCAGCAAATGCCAAATTGAACCCCGTAAGATCTGGTCTTACTGGCTTGCATTAGTTTATAGCTAGATATGGACATAACCTGTTGTCCAACCACGAGAAGGAAGAAAGTGGGTGTGAAAGTTAGTGCGAAGAAGAAGCGGGTGATTAAAAAAAAACAAATTATCAAAAACATGACCAAGTGTGTGAATTGGACCATATACATGCTATTCTGCACCATACTGAGGCAGAATGAGTCTAATCCCAGCCAAGGATATTTAAATAATATCTAAACGGCAGACATTTATCTATGAAAATATGAATAAATTGCTGATAGTCTGTTTGATGGAGAAGCAGCTGGAAGGAGATACAGTAGAAGTTCACTCTCCAAGGTAAATACAGTGCATTATTATCACATTATTTCATACTCCTCTCTGAGCTGCTACCTTACCGTGGTAGAGGAGTTTGCGTGTCCCAATGATCCTAGGAGCTATGTTGTCTGGGGGTTTTCATGCCCCCTGGTAGGGTCTCCCAAGACAAACAGGTCCTAGGTGAGTGATCAGACAAAGAGCAGCTCAAAGACTTCTATGGAATTACAACGAAATGAACCCAGATTTCCCTCGCCCGGACGTGGGTTACCGGGGCCCCGCTCTGGAGCCAGGCCCGGAGGTGGGGCACGATGGCGAGCGCCTGGTGGTCGGGCCTGTTCCCATGGGGCCCGGCCGGGCACAGCCCGAAGAGGCAACGTGGGTCATCCCTCAAATGGGCTCACCACTCATAGGAGGGGCCATAGAGGTCGGGTGCATTGTGAGCTGGGCGGCAGCCGAAGGCAGGGCACTTGGCGGTCCGATCCTCGGCTACAGAAGCTAGCTCTTGGGACGTGGAACGTCACCTCACTGGGGGGGAAGGAGCCTGAGCTAGTGCGCGAGGTAGAGAAGTTCCGGCTGGATATAGTCGGACTCACCTCGACGCACAGCAAGGGCTCTGGAACCAGTTCTCTCGAGAGGGACTGGACCCTCTTCCACTCTGGCGTTGCCGGCAGTGAGAGGCGACGGGCTGGGGTGGCAATTCTGGTTGCCCCCCGGCTCAAAGCCTGTACGTTTGAGTTCAACCCAGTGGACGAGAGGGTAGCTTCCCTTCGCCTTCGGGTGGGGGGACGGGTCCTGACTGTTGTTTGTGCTTACGCACCAAACAGCAGTTCAGAATACCCACCCTTTTTGGGTACACTCGAGGGAGTACTGGAAAGTGCTCCTCCGGGTGATTCCCTTGTCCTACTGGGAGACTTCAACGCTCATGTTGGCAACGACAGTGAAACCTGGAGAGGCGTGATTGGGAAGAATGGTCGCCCGGATCTAAACCCGAGTGGTGTTTTGTTATTGGACTTTTGTGCTCGTCACAGTTTGTCGATAACAAACACCATGTTCAAACATAAGGGTGTCCATATGTGCACTTGGCACCAGGACACCCTAGGCCGCAGTTCCATGATCGACTTTGTAGTTGTGTCATCGGATTTGCGGCCTTATGTTTTGGACACTCGGGTGAAGAGAGGGGCGGAGCTTTCTACCGATCACCACCTGGTGGTGAGTTGGCTGCGATGGTGGGGGAGGATGCCGGACAGACCTGGCAGGCCCAAACGCATTGTGAGGGTCTGCTGGGAACGTCTGGCAGAGTCTCCTGTCAGAGAGAGTTTCAATTCACACCTCCGGGAGAACTTTGAACATGTCACGAGGGAGGTGCGGGACATTGAGTCCGAGTGGACCATGTTCCGAACCTCTATTGTCGAGGCGGCTGATTGGAGCTGTGGCCGCAAGGTTGTTGGTGCCTGTCGTGGCGGTAATCCCAGAACCCGTTGGTGGACACCAGCAGTGAGGGATGCCGTCAAGCTGAAGAAGGAGTCCTATCGGGTTCTTTTGGCTCATAGGACCCCGGAGGCAGTGGACGGGTACCGACGGGCCAAGCGGTGTGCAGCTTTAGCGGTCGCGGAGGCAAAAACTCGGACATGGGAAGAGTTCGGGGAAGCCATGGAAAACGACTTCCGGACGGCTTCGAAGCGATTCTGGACCACCATACGGCGCCTCAGGAAGGGGAAGCAGTGCACTATCAACACCGTGTATGGTGCGGATGGTGTTCTGCTGACTTCGACTGCGGATGTTGTGGATCGGTGGAGGGAATACTTCGAAGACCTCCTCAATCCCACCAACACGTCTTTCTTTGAGGAAGCGGTGCCTGGGGAATCTGTAGTGGACTCTCCTATTTCTGGGGCTGAGGTCGCTGAGGTAGTTAAAAAGCTCCTCGGCGGCAAGGCCCCGGGGGTGGATGAGATCCGCCCGGAGTTCCTTAAGGCTCTGGATGCTGTGGGGCTGTCTTGGTTGACAAGACTCTGCAGCATCGCGTGGACATCGGGGGCGGTACCTCTGGATTGGCAGACCGGGGTGGTGGTCCCTCTCTTTAAGAAGGGGGACCGGAGGGTGTGTTCCAACTATCGTGGGATCACACTCCTCAGCCTTCCCGGTAAGGTTTATTCAGGTGTACTGGAGAGGAGGCTTCGCCGGATAGTCGAACCTCGGATTCAGGAGGAACAGTGTGGTTTTCGTCCTGGTCGTGGAACTGTGGACCAGCTCTATACTCTCGGCAGGGTTCTTGAGGGTGCATGGGAGTTTGCCCAACCAGTCTACATGTGCTTTGTGGACTTGGAGAAGGCATTCAACCGTGTCCCTCGGGAAGTCCTGTGGGGAGTGCTCAGAGAGTATGGGGTATCGGAATGTCTTATTGTGGCAGTCCGCTCCCTGTATGATCAGTGTCAGAGCTTGGTCCGCATTGCTGGCAGTAAGTCGGACACGTTTCCAGTGAAGGTTGGACTCCGCCAAGGCTGTCCTTTGTCACCGATTCTGTTCATAACTTTTATGGACAGAATTTCTAGGCGCTGCCAAGGCGTTGAGGGGTTCCGGTTTGGTGGCCACGGGATTAGGTCTCTGCTTTTTGCAGATGATGTAGTCCTGATGGCTTCATCTGGCCGGGATCTTCAGCTCTCACTGGATCGGTTCGCAGCCGAGTGTGAAGCGACCGGAATGAGAATCAGCACCTCCAAGTCCGAGTCCATGGTTCTCGCCCGGAAAAGGGTGGAGTGCCATCTCCGGGTTGGGGAGGAGACCCTGCCCCAAGTGGAGGAGTTCAAGTACCTAGGAGTCTTGTTCACGAGTGGGGGAAGAGTGGATCGTGAGATCGACAGGCGGATCGGTGCGGCGTCTTCAGTAATGCGGACGTTGTATCGATCCGTTGTGGTGAAGAAGGAGCTGAGCCGGAAGGCAAAGCTCTCAATTTACCGGTCGATCTACGTTCCCATCCTCACCTATGGTCATGAGCTTTGGGTCATGACCGAAAGGATAAGATCACGGGTACAAGCGGCCGAAATGAGTTTCCTCCGCCGGGTGGCGGGGCTCTCCCTTAGAGATAGGGTGAGAAGCTCTGCCATCCGGGAGGAGCTCAACGTAAAGCCGCTGCTCCTCCACATCGAGAGGAGCCAGATGAGGTGGTTCGGGCATCTGGTCAGGATGCCACCCGAACGCCTCCCTAGGGATGTGTTTAGGGCACGTCCAGCTGGTAGGAGGCCACGGGGAAGACCCAGGACACGTTGGGAAGACTATGTCTCCCGGCTGGCCTGGGAACGCCTCGGGATCCCCCGGGAAGAGCTAGACGAAGTGGCTGGAGATAGGGAAGTCTGGGCTTCCCTGCTTAGGCTGCTGCCCCCGCGACCCGACCTCGGATAAGCGGAAGATGATGATGATGATGATGATGATGATGATTTCATAAAACTACAGTACATCATAAAGCATGTTTTTATACAGTATTTCTTATCTAAAAGTTTGTTTTTCTCCGAGAAAGACATGTTACGTGTTAGATTTGTGCTATTTTGGTGGGCCGAGCAATTAAAACTTGAAGACCCAGGAGTTTTTGCTCTACCTATAAACTCCAGAGGGCATCCGATCGGCTGGAAGGCCCCCTGTGAACCTTCCTTTTGTTATGTAAACGGGGCAATCACTGGGGGACCACGTGAGGGGGAGAATCAGATAGGAGCTGCTAACTGTCTTTCACCAGTTTCCCAAGGTGGTAGCCTGGGCAGAACATATGAGCTGAATCCATCCATCCATCCATTTTCTACCGCTTATTCCCTTTTGGGGTCGCGGGGGGCGCTGGCGCCTATCTCAACTACAATCGGGCGGAAGGCGGGGTACACCCTGGACAAGTCGCCACCTCATCACAGGGCCAACACAGATAGACAGACAACATTCACACACTAGGGCCAATTTAGTGTTGCCAATCAACCTATCCCCAGGTGCATGTCTTTGGAAGTGGGAGGAAGCCGGAGTACCCGGAGGGAACCCACGCATTCACGGGGAGAACATGCAAACTCCACACAGAAAGATCCCGAGCCTGGATTTGAACCCAGGACTGCAGGAACTTCGTATTGTGAGGCAGACGCACTAACCCCTCTGCCACCGTGAAGCCCATGAGCTGAATCAAAATGTAATATATGTAACATATGTAGAAGGATGTAGAAGTTATCAGGACCCTACAACACTGGGCTTCCAACATCCCCACCAGACACATAGGAAAAGTAAAAGAACAGAACAACATTAAAAAAACACTCAAAATCTGTGGTAGCCCCACCAGTCATTTACAGAATTGCTCATCAAGTTGATATCTGTACAAGATAATGATTTATTTTATGTAACATTTTTTTCAAACTGAGATACACCAGAAACGTATTTGATTTGTTTTATTTTAGAATTTGTATATTGTTTTTGCCTGTTTTGCTCTTTCCCTCTATTTTTTCTTTTCCTGTCTCTCCCGGACTCAACTCATAGATAACCAGACTGACTGTTGCTGTTTGCCCATACTGTAATGTGATGTTATGTCAAAGATATGATATTATATGTCTAATTTCAAAATACCAGTTATGGATTTGAGCTGTGCCAGGTTCTGCTCAACTCCTAAGGTCGCCTTTACGCAGAAAACAAAAGACATGGGGCGGTATAGCTCGGTTGGTAGAGCGGCCATGACAGCAAATTGAGGGTTGCAGGTTCGATCCCCGCTTCCGCCATCCTAGTCACTGCCGTTGTGTCTTTGGGCAAGACACTTTACCCACCTGCTCCCAGTGCCACCCACACTGGTTTAAATGTAACTTAGATATTGGGTTTCACTATGTAAAGCGCGTTGAGTCACTAGAGAAAAGCCCTATATAAACATAATTCACTTCACTTCACATTCACACCTCAATTCCCAGATGTGCTCAGAGTACGCACCCAAGGGGCACTGCCATGCTAATGACCAATTTGGCCATAATGGCTCATGTGACTGCAACCATTTACATAACAAAAGGAGGGCCTTCCAGCCGATCGGCTGACCTGTGGGTTTTATAGGTAGAAAAGCCAAATGGCTGCTCTCTGGGTCTCCTAGTGTTAAGTGCTCTGTCACAGAACATATTAAGCTCGGGACGGCGTGGCGCAGTGGAAGAGTGGCCGTGCGCGACCCGAGGGTCCCTGGTTCAATCCCCACCTAGTGCCAACCTCGTCACGTCCGTTGTGTCCTGTGCAAGACACTTCACCCTTGCTCCTGATGGGTGCTTGTTAACGCCTTGCAAGGCAGCTCCCTCCATCAGTGTGTGAATTCGTGTGTGAATTGGTAAATGTGGAAGTAGTGTCAAAGCGCTTTGAGTGCCTTGAAGGTAGAAAAGCGCTATACATGTACAACCCATTTATCATTTATCGTAAGCTGAGGTACTACTGTATTGCATTTTATGTTCATCCTGACCTGTTGTGGACCTCTGTGCGTCTATGTCTTTAAAGTTTTGAAATAGTCATCAAAAAAGTCACAATAAAGTCAGTAAAGTCTTCAATATCCAATTGGATACCGAGTACGTACCATCTCCCATGGGGTCAGCGTAGGGCAAACTGAAGCGGGCAAGGTCGATCATGCGGTTGGGCAGGTTGATATAGAAGCGGCCCACCGTTGTCTCCAGGTTACTGAGCTGGTTGAGAACCATCATGCTACCCTTCACCACAGGCATCATGGGAGCTCCGGCTGATCCAAACGATGAAGCCGCAGGAAAGCGGTCAACGCCATACTTAACCGAATTCTGCTCTGCCAGGTCCCGCAAGAAGGCCAGCTCCTTCAGACCTGTTACTCCCTCTGTAATAAGAGAAGATAAGACACAGCAGTGTTTAGCATACATTGATGGAATGTGTTCAATCTAATAATGCAAGATAACGTATAAACCAAAGTGTCAAACTTGTTTTTACTGAGGGCCACAGCGCAATTATGGCTGCCAGTTGAAACAGTGAATATATATGAATATAAAAGTATAATTGTCTTGTTACACAATTTGCATAGGTGACTTATTTAGTTTATTATGAGGATAGGTTGAGATGGCGACTTGTCCAGGGTGTACGCCGCCTTCCGCCCGATTGTAGCTGAGATAGGCACCAGCGCCCCCCGCGACCCCAAAGGGAATAAGCGGTAGGAAATGGATAGATGGATGTTGTATAACGGACTGATGGATAACTCACAAGTCAAGATGACAAGCATTTATTTAAGTATTTATTTTTGGTAAACAAAAAATATCTATTTGAATGAGTAGGTAATATTTCAGTTACATTTAGCCAGAAAGTGTGTTGTTTCCAGCCTTTCGCAGGCCACATTAAGTGATGTGCCACACCACTTAAATATTGTAGAGGCCCACATTAAAAGATCAGCCGAGCCACGTTAAATTACGCGCTGGACAACATACGTAAAATGATGTGGGGACACTTAAATAATGTGCAAGGTCACTTTAAATCAGTGGTTCTCAAACTTTTTTCACCATGTATCACCACAGAAAAACACTTGGCTCTTACAAATACTACCATAATGACCAAGATTAAAAAACAGTAGCGTGGTAGGCCTAAATAGTCATTAAAAAGGCAAAGGTTTTATTGAAGAAGCATATTTAATATTTTGACCATTACACAAAGTTAGAGCAGTAACAGTTTGTCTGAATATTGGAAAATAAAACACCGTACATTAATAATTAATCAAATCTTTGGCGTGCCACTAGATCAGTGGTTCTTAACCTGGGTTCAATCGAACCCTAGGGGTTCGGTGAGTCGGCCTCAGGGGTTCGGCAGAGTCTCCACCACGGAGGTAAAGACACATCCGACTAATCGTGTAAATAAAAACTTTTCCCTATGAGCGTATTATGGATACCCCCAAACAATGTTCCCTCTAATTTTCCATCTGATTTGCAAGTTTTGTGATTGATCGATTGAAACTTTTACTAGCAGATTGCAAAGGAAGAGAATACATTATATCAAACAGTACAGTTTACACAGTACAGTACATATTCCGTACAATTGACCACTAAATGGTAACACCCGAATAAGTTTTTCAACTTGTTTAAGTCGGGGTCCACGTTAATCAAGTCATGGTAATGTGTGTAAGATGTGTAATTTGTTGTGAGTTCATGCACTGTGTTGGTTTTGTTCTTTGAACAAGGTGATGTTTATGCACGGTTCATTTTGTGCACCAGTCAAAAAACTGATGACTTTTTCTTGAATTTGAAATTTTTTTTAATTTATTTTTTCACTAAAGAAGGGTTCGGGGAATGTGCATATGAAACTGGTGGGGTTCGGTACCTCCAATAAGGTTAAGAACCACTGCACTTGATGGAACCCGCATACCATAGTTTGATAATTGCTGCATTAAAACGATCGGCCAGTTTAACTGATGTGGTGAGGTATTTCAAATGATGTGGTGGTCCACATTAACTGATGTGCCGAACCACATTAAATGTTGTGGCGACCCACGTTAAAAGATAAGTTGAGCCATATTATATGGTGTGCTGGATGACATTAGATGATGGGGTGGGATACTAAAACGATGTGCCGGGCCACTTTAACTGATGTGGTGAGGCACTTTAAATGATGTTGTGGGTCACTTTACCAAATGTGCCAGAGGACCACCTTAAATATTGTGGTGACCCACATTAAAAGATAAGCTGAGCCATGTTAACAGATGTGGAGGGCCACGTTAAATGACGTGCTGGAGGACCACAATAAATATTGTGATGACCCACATTAAAAGATGACCCGAGCCACCTTAAATGATGTGATGGACCATATTAAGTGATGTACAGTAGTGAGCCACATTAACTGATGTAGTGAGCCACCCTAAACTATGTCAACGCATACAATAGACATTGTATTCAAGCCTTAAAGGGGACTTATTATGCAAAACCAACGTTTCTTAGCTATTGGTACCTGTTTTTGTGTATTTGGGTTCTGCATAAGTCCCTAAAATTTGAAACCAAACCATAGAGGCATAGCGGCGATTGTTACAAAACAATCATGCCTCCCTTCATACTTCCTCCAAACGAGCCATTTGGAATTTGCCCATTTAGGACGTTTTTTTCCCCCATTGGTGACATCAGCGAATATCTTTCTTTATGTATGGTAGAAATTACCTGAAGTGTTTTAAATGTAGAAAAAAAAAATCACAATTGACACCTTTAAAGACTATTCAAGGGAGCAAGGATTAGCCACCCTTGGCCTAGAACTGTTGTCCCCACTGGGAAGGAAAACTGAAGAATGGCAATTTAATGCCACAGCTCTTCTCTGTCGCTCATCATGCCGAGTGATTAACATAAGGCAAATTCGCCACGAGTGACATTGTCGTAGGAGCACAAAGTAAAAGGTAAACAATATGATCTTTAAGGACTAAAACCAGACATTAAAACATCTAAAATGGGGCATATTTTAAAGAACCACAAACAGCTAAAAACATACTGTATAGGAAACATCTGCCAAATGCAATGTAATACAATATGACCTCATCTTCCTACAAATGTTATGACAACTTTATTAATGTGGTTATAGTAGAACATCGCGTCTGTTACTATGATTATTTTTTTTGTCTCTCTCTTAGTAGGAAACAAATCTTTTTATTTGAGGATGACATATTTTGCTTCCTTTTCATCCTGGAGGTCTTTAAATTGGCAAGGTCTTCTGTCAGTCTCATCCTAGCCACAAATACACACAATGAGCCATGCATCCTTTGAAGTCTCTATCGCTCCCCTCTTAGATGTACCTAATTTCCATTCTCAGGGTGCAAAAATTGTTTGTTTGCTAATGCATGCAGTGTATGTGTGTTGCAGAGAGAAGAGGGACGTAGAAGGGCCGCATTGACTGACAAGGACAATAAAATAGGGGAAGGAATCAGGCACAAACAAAACAAAAAAGGCCTTTGAGGTCTCAGTGCACATCTCTAACCTCCAGCCCTCCCTCTGCACAACACAGAGGTGCATTTTTAATTTGCACAAACAACTGCTGCATAAACATCACGCAGCAAGACAAGCGATTGTCATACTTCTAAGGACAAAATACAGTCATGTGAAAAAATGACCACATTGTAAATCTTCTATTCTTAACCTGGTGCCAATTTACAGGTGCACATTTGGCAAAAAATGCAGCATGTGTTATTCATTTTCTGACAAATACACAATATGGCGGCGCTGTTTTGACTTAAAACTGTTACCTGATCAGTTTCACTCTAAATCATTCAATAATGTATATAAAAATAGATATTGTTTTGTTTGCTGATTGCAAACTACTCCTAGTTCATAAACTTTCCAAATAAATAGTATTTACATTAAAAGATTAACATTTGGAGACGTACTATATATTATGACGAGCATTGTGAGTGAACCAAACTTCCTTTTTTTCAACAACAGAGAATGAAAAGTGCGATAAGTAAAAGTATGACTTTGCCGATTGATATGGCACTGATCAGTGTCAGCCAATTTTCATGAAAAAGTACGTAATCGCCATTGCAGATTAATGCCTTTCAATACTAATCACAAACGCTGATCCCTTCTGACTCACACTGGATTTAGATTTAATCCCCCGGCTGACAAGTTAGCAGCTAATTATATACTTCCGTACAAATAACCACCTCCATTGTTGCAAAAAAATAAAAAGTAAAGGTCTTTGTTCCGCAAGTGTCATTATCAGGTACCATTATCACTGGAAGACGGAGCTAAACATGTTACACACAGAGAGCAAGCATGAACAGACATGCGAAACTTGCTTGGTACAACACCAAGAAAAATGTGCTTAATAAACTTTAAGAAGTGTAGATGTAAGTGTGTTACAGCAGAAAGTAAACAGCTATTAAAAAGAAATTAACAAGTAGATGAATAAGAGTCTAGGGAGAGGGTAAAATAACAATTGTTGGTGTGTCAGCATTGTCACAGTCAGTAGACAATACTTAAAGCTGGAGTATCTAAGTTACTGTATATTATTTAAGTTAAATAAAATCAGAGAATAGAAAGATGCTGTATGTCTAAAAAAAAACAGAAGAGCCAAAACTCGGATAAATATAAGTCCGGCAAATTCAAGATGGAGGACCTTGTGGGCCAGTCTTGGACTAACTTTGGATTCGCAAGTGGCTGTTTTCTTTCTCGACAAGTAATCCAATTTTCCCTTTTCCTATATTTTGTGTGTAATCTTTTGCGTGGCGACGTGTGTTACCGAGAGTCACACGATTGCTGTTCTGTGTATTGTAAGCAGAGGCATAGTTTGTGGTTTTTGCGTTTAGATTTTTACTAAATCATTGTATAATATATGGTGATATTACAGCTAAACAACATAAATGACTATTTCATAATTAAAGTAAAAAAAACACATACCTGTGAGGACGATATTTATTTTCTGCAAAAAAATTCGAACTGGGGGATCTTTCGATGCAACTTCAGATTGTCAACAACGTATGCGTGTGCAATTTTGTGCACTTCCAGAGAGGAGGCGACTAGGAGGGACAGTGAAGTGCACACGTGCATAGAGTGAGGGCGGGATTTACAGTTTGAATTCTGCCTGGTGACACAAGATTCAAATACTCCAGCTTTAAAAGGAGGGTGGATTTATCCATAAATTGGTGGTTATTGATACCAATGGTAGTATCAGTAATATGATGGACACTACAGTGATTAGATAGATAATTTTATATTTTCAAAATATTTTTTTGCTGTTTTTGTTCATGTCTACAAACTCAGGTAATAATTCCTTGGACACAGGAGGACTTTGAGGGCAAAAAAAAAAAATTATTTTGTTTAGTTATTGTGTACTATTGACTTAGTTTCGCTTTAACAATAGAATGTAATTAATAAGAATGAGAAACGAGTTCAAATATTGTGTTAATATTGTTAAACTTTGAATTGTCCTTTTTGGAACGAAGGTAAATGACATCAAATATTACAAAAGTTTGTATATGTTTACTTTATTGCATGTTGTAACATAAATTCTGGTCTATAAGTAGCTACTTTTGTCCTAAGATCTGAACCTAGCGACCTATAAAATATATTTTTTATCGCTGACAGCCGGCAATAAAGTTAGTAGATTATGTTATTGTGTGTTATTTTGTTAGTGCTATGGCATAATCTTTTGGACAAGTTCGCTCACTGCATGTTCTGCAGTTGCTGCATTGCCTTTCTGTTTAGTCTGAGCTATGAACCTACTAAAAGTACAGTTGCCATTCGGTCTTAGTGTTTCTACTCATACGAATTCTTCATTTATCACTCCAAGACACGTTTGTAAGTTGTACAAATACATTTTTACTTACTAAACCAACCCATGTTTGATGTCTGTAGGAGTGTTTTTATGCATATTTGTACATGCTATGGTAATGTAATGAAGCTAGCGTCATCAGCATTAGTTACTAAGGGAAAACGTGCACAAGTGCCTTTGTTATTATTATTAACTTACAATGGCATTCTTTTTGTATTGTCTCAGTTTCGTAAATAGAAACCAAAATGTCATCGTAGACGTCCTATTACGCTGATGTTAGAGCTAGCTTCCGCAGCTCATAGGTCCATTAGAATGAATACTGTTTTGTTTGATCAGCCGATTTACTACCATGTAACAGGAACTGTGTGGAAACAATTACGGTATGTAAATAAACACTAACACAATGTTTCTGTGTAAATAACTCATTTCACTACAGCTTAAAGTTCATCTGAAATATGGGAACAATTTGTTTTTCCTTTATAACTGAATGGGTGCGGCTTGTATCCCAGTGAGCTCTACACTCCAGAAAATAAGGTATAAGTAATTGGTGACACTCCGTTTATATACCGTATTTTTCGGACTATAAGTCGCAGTTTTTTCATAGTTTGGCCAGGGGTGCGACTTATATTCAGGAGCGACTTATGTGCGAAATTATTTGAATCTTTTTTTAAAAAACATTTTTTTAATTTCAATTTTTTTATTATGTGTGAAATTATTAACACATTACCATAAAATATCAAATAATATTATTTAGCTCATTCACGTAAGAGACTAGATGTATAAGATTTCATGAGATTTAGCGATTAGGAGTGACAGATTGTTTGGTAAACGTATAGCATGTTCTATATGTTATAGTTATTTGAATGACTTACCATAATTTGTTACGTTAACATACCAGGCACCTTCTTAGTTGGTTATTTATGCGTCATATAACGTACACTTATTCAGCCTGTTGTTCACTATTCTTTATTTATTTTAAAATTGCCTTTCAAATGTCTATTCTTGGTGTTGGGTTTTATCAAATAAATTTCCCCCAAAAATGCGACTTATACTCCAGTGCGACTTATATACAATAATAATAATAACTTTGATTTATATTGCGCTTTTCTAGACACTCAAAGCGCTCACACAGAAGTGGGAACCCATCATTCATTCACACCTGTTGGTGGTAAGCTACATCAGTAGCCACAGCTGCCCTGGGGTAGACTGACAGAAGCGTGGCTGCCAGTTTGCGCCTACGGCCCCTCCGGCCACCACCTATCATAGATTCATTCATCATTCATTCACCAGTGTGAGCGGCAGGTGCGACTTATACTCCGAAAAATACGGCAGTTACTAGCTAATGCTGACAAGCCAACGCTAAAGCTCATGTGTTTGCGTTGTCTGCGGGAGTCCAACACTGACATTTATTATTTATATATGTTTTATTTGCAGTTGAAATGGACCATAAGGAATCATCTGATCCTCAAGAATTTAATAATTTACTGAGAGAACGACTTTCTGGTTGTTAGACATTGCTGTCAAAAGCCTGACTTTTTATGAACAATTCGGTAAACATTTTTTTAAAAACTCATATTGTTTTGTATACGATTGCTTTGTATTTCAATTACTTACTTTTAGTAAAATAACTCGCACCAAATATTGTCTGTTTATTTACATGTTATCAGTGTGGAAATATACTTAACCACTCCTTCATAAGTCATCAGTCTGATTTGTATAAACTACTCTGAACTGTGAAAAACGGTGGAAACACAAACCACACCCTTTTACAAGAACCTATAGCTCCAGGAACTAGAGGTTCAAAGAACATAAAGTTCCTGAACTGTTGGTGGAAAAGTGCTTTACAGTTTAATTTTATATAATTTTAGACGTCAATGTGTTTTACGCACATATATTAAAACATGTAATTAAATGCTATGTAATAAAAAGCATTCCTCTTAGCACAGCTCAGAAATCTCTTCTTTAGGCCACAAACTAGTTACAATCAACAGTGCCTCTGCTGGTTGAAACCAAGTTGTGTACTTAATTTCGCCTCATTTGCTTCAAAACTTGATTAACAATAAATTACCCACAAGACAGAATCCTTAACTAATCAATTGTACCCATCCCAAAAGCAACCCCCTCCATGCTGATCTTACCATTCATGAGCGCATAAGTGAGGATCATTACAGAGTTGTTGAAGTATCGGTTCTCCTCTTTGACCACACTGAGCGTCGCTTTCTTTTCCTGCTCTGACGACTCTCGAGATGTGATGCCAGATGACAGGTAGATGACAACCATGTCTGTGGCTGACGGGGGGCGAGAACACACACGTCAGATGGAGCAGTAGACATTACGGGGCGCGGTTTGCAATGTAAACAATCACTAGATTAATTCACTTACTGCTGCTTTGCCTGCTGAGGCTGCTGGTGTTTCGTAGAAGTTGGAAAGCCCTTTGGAAGCCTGCTGCATGCTGCGTGGTGCTATCGGATACTTTGATGTTGGAGATGAAGGTGCTCATCTTCCTCTTTGTCTCGCTGGTGGCCGGAGAAAGCAAACTCTTGTAGCACTGGTCAAGGGAGCAGGAGCGAACCATCTCTGCTACTGACAGAATGGAAATCTGGACAGGAATGACGACGGTGTTGTGAGATAAACTGGAATATTTTTGACCTTTTAAGTATGGTTCAATAAAAAGTAAGTTTTCATACCTTGTCATGTTCATCTATTGCATTAAGGATAACCAGAGCTGAGTCCCTGGCAATTTGCAGTTGAGTTTCTGTCGCAGACGCTCCGTGATCCACCATCACAACAATATGTTTTGACTGGGGACGCACTGCAGACACGTACACAGGCCTGTAGGAGAAGACACAAATCCACACAACCAGATCAGACCAATTACAGATGTTCTGTTCCCACTGTTGCAACGTTCAACTGTATATATTTTTTTCAGTTTTTAAAACTTATTTTGTGACCTTCTTTTAAAGTGTAACCACGTATCCTGAAAATAAAACAGGGTTTTTATTTGATGTAACATATACTCAAATAGCTATGGCATTATTAGCGTCACAGTATGCATGAACTTTCATACCGGGTACAAAGTCAGTATTTAGCAGAGGTGGAATTACATCAATGTATTGTCTCAAATTAATCTGAAGTCTTTAATCCCAAATCAACGTCAAGTCTTAAAACAAGACAGGTCAAGTAAAAATCACCTACTTGGTATTTTCGAGTCCATCCAAGTCACCCTGTTAAGTTGTTACTGGTGTTAGAATAATACGCCATTTATCTAAACCATGATCCATTTAATACACTTAACAACTGTATCTGATGCATTAACATGTTAAGGCATTTGTAATTATAATTCACTCAGAGTGATACATTTTTAAGTGACTAATCTTATTGCTCTTGCTCTAACTTGTTGGTTAAAGTGAAGACATAGATGTGAGAGTCATTACACACAAGACTTTTCTTACTGACCGTTTAACATAAATATTAGGGTGCGAAACAGGTAATTAATATACTCACACAAGGACTATTTCTAAACAGGGAAACAAAGAACAGCATCTATGTCAACAATAAACACATAACTTTAGCAATTATTCACAAAAGGAAATGTTCTAGCAACACTACGGCCAAGCACCGACATACAAAACAAGTATGCGCTGACCTATTTGGAGTGCTTCAGTTTCCCGTCATCCTTTTGGTCGCAATATGTGCAGTATAACATTTTGTTTAATGAACTGTTTATTGTTAGCTATTGTTTATCATTTCCCCCAAAATAAAGCAGTAGTTACGGCCTGATTTACAAAGATCCGAAATACCACGCACTAAACAGCTTGTGCAAATAAAAGTGTGTGTGCTATAAGTGGATATGTTGCGTGTGATCTACTAACACTGCGTGTGCAATTGAAAATTGGTGCAGACCGCTCGATTTAAATGAAGATTCTATGTGCATACGGGACTTTTTACTGGGTTTTTATTTACTCAAATGTAAGAAAATGCACAATGAAATACATCTTTTCATGTAGGAGATGTATTATAGTAAAATATTTCCTGAAATATAGCGCTCCCAAAACAATGATGAGTGTCGATTCATCGCATTGCGCAAGCTGTTAGATATATTTGCATCTTCTCCCCTCGGTATCGTGGGTGTTTTTGACCATTGCAAAATGATGTGCGTCCCAAAATCAACAGCCTTGGCGTCACTATAGACAGCGATTTTAAACTTGACAAGCAATTCAATAGCGTTTTAAAATTGTGTTTTTATCATATTTGTCTTTTACCAAAGGTAAAACCGTTTTTATTCTTTAACCTTTTTGAACAGGTCGTGCATGCTTTTTTTTCACGTCGCCTGGACTACTGCAATGCACTTTATGCTGGCATTAGCCAAAAAACTCTCTCCCGGTTACAGTTAGTCCAGAACGCGGCAGCACCACTTTTAACAGGGGCCAGGAAACGCGAGCATATAACCACAATTCTTGAGAATTTGCACTGGCTCCCTGTTCATTTTAGAATTGATTTTAAAACATTGCTGTTTGTTTTTAAATCTTTACATGGACTGGCACCTCAATATATCTCGGACCTCAATCAAATTTACACTCCTGCACGCGCTCTGGGGTCCGAGAGCCAGCTCCAGCTCGTGGTGCCCAGAACCAGACTTAAAACCAGGGGAGAAAGGGCCTTCTCTGTGGTCGGCCCTAAGCTCTGGAACACTCTGCCCCTCCATGTTCAAACTGCTTTCACAGTGGAGTGTTTTAAGTCTCGTCTTAAGACCCTCTTTTATTCTTTGGCTTTTAACACTGTGAGAGTTGTGTGGTCCTCTGTGTGTTTTTGATTGTTTATTTCTATTTATGGTTTTGATTGGTTTTACCCTTTAAAATCGTTTTTAATCATATTTATTTTTTTATTCAGTCATTGGTGGAGCTAAGGATAATATTTGAATATTGTTTTTCATATTGTTGTGCAGCACTTTGGAAAAATGTATGTTGTTTAAATGTGCTATACAAATAAAGTGGATTGTTTTGATTAACAGCATATATTTTGCATAATAATGAAGCCAACGACACATAATGGATAGCATGCCTATTCTGGTTACTTAACAGACACAATCCACTTTGCACACGTTTAGTAGATCAGATTTGCGTGTGGTATTAGGTTTACACGTGTTTTAGTACAGGCAAACCTTTAGTAATTCAGGCCCTTAATGTGTTTTTACTTACCTTTATTTAGTGTGTTGTCAATTCCTCGCCATTTTTCAACGTCAAGTTAATGCCAAATGTGATTGCAAAGGACTTTCTTACTAGAGAGTGCACACTGGCTATAGCAAATGACTTTCTTACTAGAGTGAGCGCACACTGGCAATAAGCACATTAATGTTGCATGTGATATTTGACATTGATTTGTGGGCACAGGGTTGGGAGATTATGCTGCAATGCACACTTGTTACATGGGCAAGATATTCAGTATCATATCCAGTTTGTCTTGAAATAAATTTTGTAAATTACAGCCGGAGACACATTTGCTGAACGCTCTCACCTAATCGCTCAAGAATAATGACGTTCTACGTTTGTAATGCCTAAGTCCAAGTCAAGTCCCAAGTCAGTGATGTCAAAGTCCAGTTACAAGTCTTCGATGATATTGTCAAGTCTAATGTCATCAATTTTACGGCTCGAGTCTGACTCCTCCACACTTCTGGTATTTAGAATGTACATTTAATGAAATAGTCACAGTTTTAATCGTCTATCATGACAATATATTTGTGAAGTATTTATGATATGGTTTAATTTTGTTTTGTTGCTCTTTGTGCACCTAGCAGCTGGGTGGGGGCCAAAGGATCTGAGAAGCTGGAGGTGGTAAGCTTCAGCGTGTGTGGTCTTTGTGGACAATAACACAGAGGGTGGACTCACAAAGGCTTATTCACACTCAAAGCAAGCCAAAGAATGCAATTTCACTCGTATATGTGTACCAGTACACCAGCTCTAACACAAACAAAAAACAAAATGCATGATTAGAAATTGTAAACGCTAAGTTTTTCTTCCAAGTAGGTGTGAAAAACACATGTGAGGGGATATGAGGAGAAATGAAAGAGACGTCTTTCAGTGGTACTCAAATAAAACCCACAACAGTGGAAGTGTGAAATTCCAGCGGGCTTTAGTGGTACTGTGCCACATTCCTGCCAAGGACATGTGTGGTCAAGGAGCAAGCCGCCAACATGCTGTCTGTGCCCCCCTACGGCAACTGGTACAGGTGATTGGGTGAGGATGACAAGAAGGAGGGCTGTTTGGTGATGGAAGAGGAGCACAGCGTGAGGAAGCTGTGTAGTGAGGATGGCAGAGGATTGGATGAGGAAGGGCAATTTGGATGGGAAGAACTGAAGGGTGATGAGATGTGGAAGGTGAAGAGTATTGAGAATAGCTTCAAGTGAAATATTGTAGTTAGGACGGCAGATTACCAGGCAGTTTTTTCTCAAAATTCGGATTATGGACCAGGTTCAGACCATGAGTCAATCTTATCAAGAGAGACCTGCTTCCATCTCTTATTCATAGGCAATACTACGGATTTCAGTATCGATCCAATACCAAGTAGTAACAGGGGCAGTATTGGTCATACCAAGGATGATACTAATACTACAAATTTTCTAGAACATCAAATAATTTAATTTTTGATCACAATTTTAATCTTGGAACAACACAAAATGGTGGTGTAACAATATCAATTCAATATTTAAATGAATTCCTACTATTTTGTTCTTACCTACAGGGACATATTTTCTGAGTTTGTAAATAAAAAAAATGACAAAGGATTCTGTCAAATTTGCGGGAATTAGAATGTGTCATCAATATGCATTATTACAATATAACGATAGTATTAAAAGCGCTATCGTCGGCCAAATTGATATAATTTATATCGTATGGGTGACACTACACATTTTTAAAAACATTTTTTAATCATACAAAGAGTGCATTCTAGCAATTTGATTTACAAGGTGAAACTAACATATGACATTGGCTCATAACATACAAGTCAAGCTATTTCAAGCCTTCTTTTGATATAATTTTAATGATTATGGTTTATAGCTCATGAAAACTTTGAATTGAAAAACTCATACAATTTGGTGTTTTCAAAAACTGAAAACCTTGGTCTTCAGAATTATAACTAAATAAAAGCTTGGCATATATCACTTTGCATGTATTGAGTTTATCACATAGTTTCACATTTGAAGTTAAATTTCTGAAGTGAATGAAGTTTTGCACGATATTGAAATGTTTTTGTATGTTGTATATAAGTATATGGCAGCACGGTAATACAGGGGTTACTGCATTTGCCTCACAATACGAAGGTTTCTGAGTTCAATCCTGGGCTTGGGATCTTTCTGTGGGGTGTTTGCATGTTCTCCCCGTGACTGCGTGGGTTCCCTCCGGGTACTCCGGCTTCCTCCTACCTCCAAAAACATGCACCTGGGGTTTAGGTTGATTGACAACACAAAAAATTGGCCCTAGTGTGTGAATGTGAGTGTGGCGACTTGTACAGGGTGTACGACACCTTCCGCCCGAATGCAGCTGAGATTGGCTCCAGCACCCCCCGCAACCCCGAAATGGACAAGCGGTAGGAAATGGATGGATGGATGGGTATATATGTATATTGCGCAACCCTATCCTACGCTGCATCAATTGCAGTGCCAACGAGTGAGACAGTGACGCTTCCATGTTTAACTCCACCGAGTCTGCAGTCCTTTACACAGTGAAAGGAGTTTTGACCATAGTTCATTTCGACCTGCCAAGACCGCCACTTGTTAACTTTTTGGGGCAGTTATCGGGGTGTATGGCAGATGAGTGATAGATGACAATACTTAGCGTGCGGCGTTAAAGGGGAACATTATCACAATTTCAAAAGGGTTAAAAACAATAAAAATCAGTTCCCAGTGGCTTGTTGTATTTTTTGAAGTTTTTTTCAAAATTTTATCGGTCTCCGAATATCCCTAAATAGAGCTTTAAAGTGCCTTATTTTCGGCCCTCTGCGAAGACACTGGCCATTTCCCTGTGACGTCACACAGTGCTGCCAATGTAAACAAACAATGGAAATACCACAGCAAGATATAGTGACATTAGCTCGGATTCAAACTCGGATTTCAGCGACTTAAGCGATTCAACCGATTACGCATGTATTGAAACAGATGGTTGGAGTATGAAAATATTGAAGAAGAAACTGAAGCTATTGAGCGAATAGCTACTGACGCTATTCATAGCCATAGCATGGCCGAATAGCTGCGTTAGCATCGCTGATAAAATGTGCGGACCAAACGATCAGGACTTTTGCATCTTTTGACACTGGAGCAACTTAAATCCGTCGATTGGTAAGTGTTTTTTTCGCATTAAATGTGGGTGGAAGGAAACGTAATATAGTTGCAAATGCATCTACAGGTTATCCATACATCTCTGTTCCATGTCTGCTTTAGCACCGCCGGTAAATAGCATGTTAGCATCGATTAGCTGGCAGTCAAAATCAACAAAACTCACCTTTGTGATTTCGTTGACTATCGTTGCAAATGCATCTGCAGGTTATCCATACATCTCTGTGCAATGTCTGCCTTAGCATCGCCGGTCAAATGTGGAGACATTCTGGCACATTCAATGGGGGTCTGGCGGCAGACACTTTGGCATCTTTGGGCCAGTGGTGCAACTTGAATCCCTCCCTGTTAGTGTTGTTACACCCTCTGACAACACACCATCGAGGCATGATGTCTCCAAGGTTCCAAAAAATAGTCAAAAAAAAGGAAAATAACAGAGCTGAGACCCGGTGTTTGTAATGTGTTGAAAATGAAAATGGTGGGTGTGTTACCTCGGCGACGTCACATTCTGACGTCATCGCTTCCAGCGCGATAAACAGAAAGGCGTTTAATTCGCCAAAATTCACCCATTTAGAGTTCGGAAATCGGTTAAAAAAATAGATGGTCTTTTTTCTGCACCATCAAGGTATATATTGACACTTACATAGGTCTGGTGATAATGTTCCCCTTTAACACGGTCGAGCCGCCATTGGCTGCCATACAAACCGGCAATGCGTGAATGGCCTCTTTAGGTCAGTTAAATTCTTACTTTTATTTGCGTTTCGTCTTTTAGGCTTGAATTCTTAATTAAAAATAATGCGTTCCCATTTTACATAATTTTGATTCAGAATCAGAATTATATTAATAAATATTATTTTATTAAAATATTTTATTATTATTTATTTATTTATTATTCAATTAGCCAACAGGCTCTTATACTTAACCCTTCGACTCCCTGATTTCAACGCCGAATTCACTTAGGTTTTGGAGTTTGGGTAATCAACGCTACCACAATTTGAGCCAATTAAACTTTGAGACCAACTAGCCTAACGTTTGCCAAACAAGTGATAATACAGACAAAAGCTTTAATGGGAAAGACTGAAAAGAGTTTGAGTTGTACCTGCTGCGATGTTCGTAACTTCCTTTACACTGGAATTTGTGGGCCGGGAAGACCGTGAAGATGCCCTCCTCGGAGCTGAAGTACTGCCACTTGATGCCTGGGTTGGACTTGAGGTTGTCTGCCAACACTGCAGAAAGAATATAATGAGGATTTTGGGAGTGACAATTCCACATTGTAAAAGACACATTCATTGTTGTATATGTTAATGACAACAAATGACATTTACTAGAAATTGGACATTATGTACAGGTGAAACTCAAAACATTTTGATACTCTATAATGTTCCTTCATGCCAGCAATTCAACTTCAAATGTGAAACTAATATCTAATGTAACCTCATTCAATGCAAAGTATACACAGGATTCCGTCAAATTGAAGAAGTAGTCCTACTGGGTCCTTTTGGCTCATGAGACTCTGGAGGCAGTAGACCGGTATCAACAGGCCAAGCGGCGCCTCGCTTTGGCGGTCGCAGAAGCAAAAACTTGGACATACGTAGAAGTTTGGCAAAGCCGTGGAAAACGACTTCCGGGCGGCTTCGAAGCGATTCTGAACCACAATCCGGCTCAGGACGTTGTGGATTGGTGGAGGGAATACTTCGAAAACCTCCTCAATCCCACCTATACGTCTGCCTATGAGGAAGCAATGCATGGGGAATCTTTGGTGGGCTCTCCTATTACTGGGGCTGAGGTTGCCAAGGAAGTTAAAAAAACTCCTCGTTGGCAGGGCGGTGCCTCCAGATTGGCAGACCGAAGTTGTCGTTCCTCTCTTTAAGAATGGCAAACGAAGAGTGTGTTTTAACTATAGTAGGATCACACTCCTCAGCCTTCCAGGTAATGAGTAATGGAGAAGAGGCTACGCTGGTAGTCGAACCTTGAATTCAGAAGGACCAGTGTGGTTTTCCGTCCTCGTTGTGTAATAGTGGACCAGATCTATACTCTCGACAGAGTGTTTTAAGGGTGCATGCGAGTCTGCCCAACCAGTCTACATGTGCTTTGTGGACTTGGAGAAGGCCTTCGGCCGTGTCCCTCGGAGAGTACTGTGCTAAGAAAGTAAGGAGTATCGGACCGTCTGATCATACAGTACCATCCCTGTATGATCTGTGTCAGATATTGGTCTGCATTGCCAGCAGTAAGTCAGATCCATTTCCAGTAAGGGTTGGACTCCGCCAGGGCTGCCCTCAGTCACCAATTCTGTTCATAACTTTTATGGACAGAATTTCTAAGTGCAGTCACGGCGTTGAGGGGATCCGGTTTGGTGGCTGTAGGATTAGGTCTCTGCTTTTTGCAGATGATTTGGTCCTGATGGCTTCATTTGACCAAAATCTTCAGCTCTCACTGGATTGGTTCACAGCCAAGTGTGAAGTGACTGTGATGAGAATCAGCATCTCCGAGTAGGAGTCCTTGGTTCTCCCCGGAAAAGGGTGGTGTGCGAGATGTTGCCCAAAGTGGAGGAGTACACAAGGTAGGTAGGAGTGGATCGTGAGATCAACAGGCGGATCGGTGCATCGGTCTGTAACGGTGATGAAGGAGCTGAGCTGGAAAGCAACGTTTTTAATTTACCGGTCGATTTATGTTCCCATCCTCGCCGATGCTCATGAGCTTTGGGTTATGACCGAAAGGAAAAGTTCACGGGTAGAAGTGGCCAAAATCAATTTCCTCCACCAGGTGGTGGGTCACTCCCTTAGAGATAGGGTGAGAAGCTCTGTCATTTGAGAGGAGCTCAAAGTAAAGCCGCTGGTCCTCCATATCGAGAGAAGCCAGATTAGGTGTTTAAGGCATTTAGTCAGGATGCACCCCGGACGCCTCCCTGTAGGACGTTACAGGGAAGACACAGGACACATTGGGGAGAATATGTCTCCCGGCTAACCTGGGAACATCTTGGGATCCCCCAGGAGGAGAGGGACGAAGTGTTTGGGGAGAATGAAGTCTGGATGGATGGTTTTGGAGCACACCAACGAGACTTGTGTGCGTGTTGACATTTAAGCTTGCTGTAATGTTTTGTTTGGATAAAAAAGATGTTTTTGTTTTGTTGGTTTGATAGATATACAATACATTAAAGTGTCTTCAACGCGTGCAGTTGTTTTTGTTTTTACTGAAATGGGGACTTTTGTCGAGGCTACAACCAATTATTCATGTTTATATTGATTCTTATGGGGAACTCTGCTTCACTATATGAATAATTTTTGTTGGGGGACAATGTTGAAGAACCAATTAGAGGTTGAGGTCCCCTGTATTAGTTTCACCTTTTAATTCTGAAATAAACTAAACTCTGTACAATATTATATTCTTATTAGCTTCATCTGTATATTCAGTGCAAATAACCTAATCAAATGTCTTACCAACATCAGGTCAAATGTAAAGTGACCAACCGCAGTGCAGTGAGTCGCTTTCAGTTGCCAAACCTGGATCACGGCTGTGGGTGCAGGCCGAGCTGAGACAACAGCGTTTACTCTGCACACTGACCCTAACTGTATTTGCTCAACACTAAATGGATTTTATTAGGTCACAGAGTCAACAGTATATCCTCACAGAGATCCCATCACAAAGTTAGCAACTTCCTTGCCGCTGGGTGCAACACAACACAACCTTTCACACAGAGAAAAGGGAGGAGTGGGGTGGCACAATTGCAGTTTTAGGGTTTGCACCAGGAAAACAAGCTATAGCTTTGAGGTCAGAATAAGAGTAAGCATAGAAAGCGTCATTAAAATGCTACAAAACAAGAAAGCAATTGTCAATATATGTTCCAATATATGCTCCGCCTTGGGAAAAGTCTTATCCCTGTGGCTACAGCCGCTCTAAACGCAGGCCCGGCCAACCTGTCTAACAAGCCTGTAAATGTGTTGGTGCTCTCACTGTCATGTATGATGTCTTTTTGCTATTTTTGTCCGTGATGTGTAATGTTTATTGTTTAAATATACAGTCAATGAAAATGAATTTCCCCATGGGGACCGATAAATCTAAATCTACAAGAACTAAGGCAAAATATCCTGTTTAAACTAAAGGCTTCATTCAGGCTGTTTCAAAGACAGATGACAAACCACATTTCCTCTAGTCTAAATAGGGCTGGGCGATATAGCTATATACACGATATATCGTGGGTTTGTCTCTGTGCAATATAAAAAATCTCTATATCGTGATATTCGAGTATATAATTCACTTCACTTCACGTTCTCACACAGATGCTTTTAGCTGCTGGCGTTACATTACAGGCTCTTCTCGCTTTTTCCTGTCGTTCCTTCTCACAGACAAGCGCACCTTCTTACACACGTCACATACTGTCACGTCGTACGTCACATACGTATACGCCCTCGAGGAGCAGAGAGGTAGCAGACTGGGTAACGTTAGCTGTGATGCTCGCAGAGCCGTGCGAGTGGTAATACGAGAGAAAGAAGGTGCGAATGAAGGAAGAATTAATTCCCCGAAAAACAGCAAGGGGTCCATCGTCTGGTGGTGGTTTGGCTTCAAGTGGGAATATGTCGAACAGACAACCGTAATTTGTCAAGTGTGGGCCAACAGCGTTGCTATAAAAAGTAGCATTACTGCTAATATGTAGCATCATTTGAAAAGTCACCTGCGAGAGAATGAAGAGCGCTTATTCTGCATGTCAACATCTTCGTTCGGTGCCACACGCCCACACCATCAAAATGACGAGGCAAACATTTCCAGATCAACACCGTATGAAAAAAATAGTCAACAACAGAATTTAATAACGTCCGTAGTAACCTACCACATAGCGAAGGACGAACACTATTTGATTTCCTCTTATGCAGCTTATTTTTATTTGACACTTAAAATGTCTCTGACAATCTTTCACTTTCTGTTTTGGAAATGACATGAACATTTGTGCCACTGCTTAATAACTGTTTAATAAATACAGTTTTGGTCAATTGACTTAGTTGTGAAAGTTTAAAATGAGCATATATTAATGCAGTATGAAGAAGAATGTTTTAATGTAAACACATAGAATCATCATACTGCTGTGATTATATGTGTCAAGTGTTAATTCAAGGCCAAGGCAAAAATATTGAGATATATATTGTGTACCGCAATATGGCCTAATAATATTGAGATATTAAAAAAAGGCCATATCGCCCAGCCCTAAGTCAAAACTATTTTTTTTTATTAAATTAAGAACTATATTAACAGCTTCCTCTGGAAAGCAATAATTCTGATTGAATAAAATACTTCTGCAAAACAAATGTAGTATTGTACAATGCATGCGAATAAATAATTATCTACAACTTTTACATTAATAAAGTGCAAACTTAAAACTTCAGTCTTGGAAAAAAAAAAATCTGTAAATAAAAATGTAGCATTGCCAATTGCATGCAAATAAATAAATTCCTATAAATCAATAAATATACCATAAAAATGCATCGGATCAATAAAGTGCAAACTTGAAAGTTGTGTTTTGAATACAATACCACTGTAAATAAACAATTGGTATTGCACATTGTATGCAAATAAATAATCAAGCAAAAAATTTAGATGACTATATACTGTAGTTTTAGTAAGTGGATAAACGCAGGACTTTCCATGAATTATCCTGGGCTCTTTGTTAGTTTGCAGGGATGTTAAAGACACATTGCACATCTAATATATCACGATGTTTATGATTAAATGCGGTATTATCCCACCAGAGTTTTGCAGCAGCACACGCGTTCGAGCTGTTCTGTTTGAAGGGCAGAGCAACTGCTTTAGTGATGGCTGTGCCTTGTTCTCCTTTCCCATCTTACATGGTACCTTGTGTACATTATTTCGCCGCAGTAAGCTGCTTCTTCAGTGGAGTTTGTTTTTTTTGCGGTCTTGTTTGCCCTGTAATGAGTTGCATTTGATTTCCCACAATCGGCTCGATGCTGTTTCAGATGCTAGAATAGTTTGTTGTGCGGTTTCCTTTTCTAAAGAAACTTTGCAGCGTGCAGTTATGCTTTCAAACACCCTACGCAAATCTCAAGCACTGAAAATCATTTTTTTTTCTTTGGAACAAATGTCTCAATCTCAATAGCATAAGCATTAGCCATGTTTTGCTCGGCTTGTGGATCTCTGCTAAGGAAGTAAGGTGGCGGGTGAGAGCTACGAAAACTCATGGGGAAAAAACATTATTTTATGATTTGTATAAGTATTATGTGCTTTTGTTCAAGTCTTCATAAGCCTGTACGGAGTTGACAGTCCCAACAAAGTGCGTTTGTATGCGACTACGAACAAGCAGTGCCAATTTTATTTGTGGCTTCCGCCACAAATGAACATCAATGTATGGGAAAGAATGAAAAGTGTCCTCTAAGCTATTTAACTGATAATACAATTCAAACACACAGAAACAAGTAATAGTTCAGTCATCCGTTTTGGTCGACATTCTAAACTCTACCAGTACCGTATTTTTCGGACTATAAGTCGCAGTTTTTTTCATGAGATATATACTCCGGAGCGACTTGTGTAAAATTATTAACACATTACCGTAAAATATCAAATAATATTATTTATCTAATTCGTGGAAAAGTGTTCCAACATGTGTCGCAGTAAAGAGTTGACGCCATACGCAGGATCCACTGTGCAGTGGTACTTCAACTTTCAGGCGCATTTAACTTAGGAGTGATTTGAAATACAAGCTGACTCTCGCCTTTTTGTTATGCATTCTTTTGTGAGCATACCTTGAGTTACTAACATTTCTGCTCTCGGTTGAATCAATATTTGTGACAGGCTTGTGCCAATAGAGCAGTCTTTATCAAGTAGTGGGGCAGGCCACTCAAGCCCCGAGAGAAAATTTTGAAAGTCAAGACTACATTTCCTGCAATTGGGAGCATATTGTACATTATATTTACCTTTAGATTTTTTCTCATCTACCAACCTCTTCTGGCTGTCTTTTCGACACTGTACCATTGAATTTCGGGTTTTTTTAGTAGATAATGTACTAATATTATTATCATTGAATATATAATATATTCTATAAAACGCATGCAAATAAGTCAGAAAACGTTTCCCATTTGGCAACTCTATCCTCTCCTGTCCAAAGGCAAAACCCAGTAACTAAATTTTGGTCAAAACTGAACTGATAATAATTTTGGAGTTCCTAGGTGATATGCTTTACATTAGTGTATGCGATATTGTAATTTGTTACGTAAGTAAGCTGTTACACGCATGGCAGGACCTAGCAACTACCACATAACGGAGTAGATACAACAGAAAAACCTAGTATCTCAAGGGACTAATCGGAGCTTCTTTGTCAGTCGCCTTATTGTCTTTAATGAGACATTTGCAGGAATGGGGGCCGACGGTCAACCTGATTATGCGATATTATGGCACGAGGGGATATTTGGAAGATTGGCCCAGGACGTTGCAAGCACCTTCATTAAATGTATTGTTCTTGACTCTTCCCCTTGCATACTCTTTTGGGCAGATAACTGTGGAGGTCAAAATAAAAACTTGACGCTGTACACGGCTCTTGCCCAATGTGCAAACGCAGAATGGGGTCCACCTGGGATTGTGGTAAAATATCTGGAGAAAGGGCACACGTTCATGAAAGCAGATTCAATCCATGGCTCAATCGGCAAGAAAATGAAAGCTCAAGAAAACATCTATACGTTTGATGACTTTGTAAATCATTGTAAGACAGCATTAGGATAGATTGGTTTTCCTTTGTTTTCTCAAAATCAGTTAGAAGTGAGTTACTAGGTTTTGCCTTTGGACGGGAGTCCTGTAGCCACGCCCCCTTAGGTAATATACTTCTCACTGGCTACTAATAAATGTTCTAGAACTACAACTGTTTCAGAACTAACAGCAGAGGTGGGACCAAGTCATTGTTTTGCAAGTCACAAGTAAGTCTCAAGTCTTTGCCCTCAAGTCCGAGTCAAGTCTCGAGTCAAGACAGGCAAGTCTCGAGTCAAGTCCAAGTCAAAACTGAAAAGTCTCAAGTCAAGTCCCAAGTCCTGCATTTTGAGTTTTGAGTCATTTCAAGTCCTTTTAACCACAGACTAATATATTTACACAGATTGTGTATGCTTTTAAAACGCTGTATGTATTTATTATGAAAGAAAATAGTGCTGACATTGCACTTCATAATAGCACTATTAACCAGTTATTTTAAACATGTAACTCATTTCTTTACAGAATAAACACATTTGAAAAAACAAGTGCAACTGTAATTATTTGCACAAAAGTCTTATCATTGTATTTCCATGGCATATTGCATTGGAACTAGTTCCACAGCAGTTTCCATCCTGTTTTTACCTTATCTCATTGATCTCATCTCAAACTGTATGTGTTTTAAAGTGTGCGTACACATGAAAACCATAAATACATTAACATAACAATGAACAAAGTTGTACTTTTTAGATGTCAGGGCCCTATGGAAATTGTACACATATTCTTAATATAGTATACATTTTAACTGACCTTTATTTGACTATGTTTGTCTTTTTGTAGGTGGCTAAAATACGCGGTGCTCATGATCGCCGTCTAACGTTACGTTACTGTGTGTGATACATTCACTAACGTAACATTATGTGTAGGAACCTCATGCAGCTCTGCTTAAAAAAAATAACTTGACAAAAAGTATGAATAAGGTAGCGAACTGCAGTGGACGCAACAGAGTGAAGTGTTTGGAATGACGTTATAACTGTAGACATATTATACTGTAAGTAAACCCAGCATTGGCTGCTGTGACGCGAGCAATTTGGCCACCATCTTGAAGTGGTAATGAGGAGCTGGAGAGCAGCCTAAACTGACAGTTGAGAGGTAGAAAACAAAGATGCCGGGCTGGTGTTCAGCGTTTTCCTGCTTAAATGAGTGGACTGTTGAAAATAGGAACCGGGGGATTACTTTTCACAAGTAAGATTTAACATTAACATACTATTGGTAGTATTTTGTCAAAAGAATATTAGCACCGAGTTGTGAAGGAGCAAAGATCTTCAATATTTGTATATGAAAATCACAAAGAAATCTTCTGGAGGAGGATGACCCCCCTACTGGTATTTGGTTTACAAACTTTCAGCCCCACCTAAAACAAAATTCACCAGCCACCAATGATTATGATGCATTCATCATTTAAGGCATAACACAAAACAATACTCTCTTAACAGTATAACTGTAACCAGGAATAAGTCCTCAAGTAACAATATTCAAATACTAACTTTGTTGGGTAAAACAGAATTTGGTTTTATTCTGAATCCAGTGATACAGATTGGTGGCTTTAGCTGATACAAAGACTTTCAAGTGTTTATACTGTATATGTTTAAGTATTTGGCAGACACTTTTATCCAAAGCAACATACATGAAAAATACATATAAAACAATCACTGTAAACATGATCATTTACGGGAAGAATGTAATAGAAAATATCAATACAAAGTGTCAAGACAAAAAAAACTCTCTGCTGTTGCAGCAACAGATATAAAGTCTATTGGTCCGTAAGATATATAGATATCTACTATATTCATACATTGTTAATGTAGGATATACACATGTATATATAACCTAATCATATTGTTTCTTCAATTTAAAAATAGCTGACTGTTTTTTCCCCCTTCTCTGGGATTATTATTCCCAGTTTTGATCTTGGACATCTGGTCACTTATAGCATATAAGAATATTCTATTATTGTTAAGCAAACATGTGTCCTTTATCATAGTTACACGTATGACAAAAAAGCGTGTGAAAATCAGTGGTATTCAGTGAGATAAAATGCGCTGACAGTTCATTGCTCCTGCCAAAAGAATTGCACTGAGTGGAGTGGATCACCACTCCAAGATGGCGTTTGCGCGTCTCGTCTCGTCAGCGCCAGTAGTGGTCGATGCTGCGTCTACTTATAAGATGTCTATGTTTCTAACATTAGGAGTGAGTTTACAGCCTCACTGATTTAACTACACAGCAAATAAAAGTTACGTTACTCAGCCAATAAACGTTAGCTTACATTCAAAACTTTGTGCAACTTCAAATGTCGAACGAAGTCGGAAGTTGTTGCGTCTCCGTCTGTAATCTTCCAACCGCATGTTTGCATATGGTAATTCGTTATTTGTTGACCAAGTCGTAGTTTTAATACCCGAACGAAACACTTTATGGCATAATTTTCTTCACTTATTCTTCTGTTATTTGAAAGCTCTTCTCCGTTGGTTTTCCTGCAATTTGATTGGGTGAATGCTGTGTGACGAAAACAACGTGGGTGTAATTTGATTGGCTGTTATACTGACAGGTAGCGCACAGGCTGTCATCGCACACACGCTGACACACTTCCGTACACAATGGAAGATACGGAGCGCTCCTGAATAACTTTTTAATTGTTGGGTTTTGGGGAAAGTAGCAAGTCATGTCAAGTCAAAAGGCTCAAGTCCAAGTCAAGTCACAAGTCATTGATGTTAAAGTCTAAGTCGAGTTGCAAGTCTTTTTACATTTTGTCAAGTTGAGTCTAAAGTAATCAAATTCATGACTCGAGTCCAAGTCATGTGACTCGAGTCCACACCTCTGACTAACAGTATTCAGAATGTAATCATCCAAATATGATTAGTAGCAAAGTAAAAACCCGTCGACGTTAAGGGTCAGACAGCGAATGCAGGCGACAACAAATAAGCTATCTCAACGGTTAGGTAACTCTGCTAACTAAAAAGCTTGTTTCAGAGCCCCTTATTCTCTGCGCTTCCTGCACCTCAATGCGGCATTAAGGCAAGATGAACAGTGAGTAACTGTGGTTGAGGTATGTTGTGTAGATCATATTTTTTAAAATATATTTCATTTAAAAAAATGTGTTTTGATATGGGACTTTTCTGTGTGGAGTTTGCATTTTCTCCCTGTGACTGCATGGGTTCCCTCCTGGGTACTCCGGCTTCCACCCACCGCCAAAAACATGCACCTGGGGATAGGTTGATTGGCAACACTAATTTGACCCTAGTGTGTGAATGTGAGTGTGAATGTTGTCTGTCTATCTGTTTCATACATTCCGCCCGAATGCAGCTAAGATAGGCTCCAGCGCCCCCCCGCGACCCCGAACGGGACAAGCCGTAGAAAATGGATGGATGTTTATAAACGTGGAAATTTTACGATTCACATGCCTGTATCATACATCAGTATCGAAAAGTTGTGCACTATAAAACATGCTCGGTGTGGCCATTAATCCTAAATTTGTCATTTTGATTTGAAAAGAAAAATTAGCACGGATTGTTTTATTTATTTTTATTCAGGGGGTTGAATCAAGTGTTTTATATATTGCGCTCCTGAGTTAATGTTGCTGATCAATATGAATCTATTATTTATTGATAAAATTATTATCCATCCATCCATCCATTTTCTACCGCTTATTCCCTTTCGGGGTCACGGGGGGCGCTAGCGCCTATCTCAGCTACAATCGGGCGGAAGCCCGGGTACACCCTGGACAAGTCGCCACCTTATCGCAGGGCCAACACAGATAGACAGACAACATTCACACTCACATTCACACACTACGGCCAATTTAGTGTTGCCAATCAACCTATCCCCAGGTGCATGTCTTTGGAAGTGGGAGGAAGCCGGAGTACCCGGAGGGAACCCACGCATTCACGGGGAGAACATGCAAACTCCACACAGAAAGATCCCGAGCCTGGATTTGAACCCACGACTGCAGGAACTTCGTATTGTGAGGCAGACGCACTAACCCCTCTGCCACCGTGAAGCCCTATATATATATATATATATATATATATATATATATATATATATATATATATATATATTATTATACAATTTATAATATGATTAATTTTATTTTTCAGTATCAAATTATTTAAGTTGAACAATAAGAAAATTTCCTTTCACGGTCATCATTATAATTGTGGTATTGTTGAATGTGCTTAAAAAGTACTTAGTCACACACTGAACTCTTTGACTAAGTTATATATAAATAGACACACTGTTATAAAAAGCCACTATTTTGCATGTTTTTTGTTTATGCTTCACTGATAGTGTTTTAGTCTTAGTATTTTATCCGTTTTAATGACGTTGATTTTAATGTTTTTAATGCTGGTTCGTACTGTGGCATCTTAAAATATATCCAAATGAAAAGTGCATAATAAATCAACTCAATTATTCTTATTTATTATTTCTGGCGGGCATTTTGTTGTCCTATTCTGTTTAGCGGTCCTTGAAAGCACTATAAAAAACAACTCTGTCTTGTATTTTGTTGAGGAAAGATCGATCATCATAATTTCGTTGTAAGAGAGCAGAGCATGTCGGTTTAATATTTGTATAAGTTTGGATTGGGGTATTTTGTTTCTTATTGGGGAAAGACATAAATATTTCCATGTTAGCATTTAGCTAGCAAGCGAGCTAGCACCAGTCATTCTGTGAGTTTATCATAGTGCTGTTATAAATCTAGCTTTCTTGAAAATTTTATTTAAAATAGTAATACGATCGGTAGTTTTGCTATGGTCATTATTAATACAGTTTATCGTTATATCCCAGCAATACAGTCTTGTTTTCCCAGTAAAGTCCGAACACTGTGCCTTACAAAGACAAAGTTGAAACCCGCTGTAATTTACCCCCCACTCCTCTCCCACATGCCACTCTCCCACATGCTACTGTGATTGAAAAGATTCCAAATTTGTCCCAGAGCCACATTAATACAAATTAAAAATGATAGTATTCATCTCTGTCAACATTTTTATCTAGTTTTTATTTGTAGACGAAATTGTCAATTAATTTTGTCATTGTTTTCGTCAACTTGCATTAGTTGTGATTCGTTATCATCATATTTTAGTCATAGAAAAATAGGTAATTAACGATAACTAGGACGAAAATGTTAGCCAACAAAAATGAACATTGCAGTTGAGAACCAAGCACATCACTTGTTGTGTTGTGACCCCGAAGTGACTTTTTCAGTCCGTTCCTCAAAGACGTCGGAGTTTGGGTTGCCAGATGCCACGAGAGAAACACGCCACCAGCTCTTTGAAAACAAGTAGCTTATTATTGGGGATAATACATGAACGCTGGACAGAGAATCAGTTAAAGAGAGGCGCATTTGTCTGCTCCCTAAGGCAAATACTGTACAATATTATTAGGTTGTTCCACAAAACTCCTGTATTTGTTCGTAATACATAATATTACATTTTTTTTAAACAATACTTCTATACATCTAGGGACGGCGTGGCGCAGTGGAAGAGTGGCTGTGCGCAACCCGAGGGTCACTGGTTCAAATCCCACCTAGAACCAACCTCGTCACGTCCGTTGTGTCCTGAGCAAGACACTTCACCCTTGCTCCTGATGTGTGCTGGTTGGCGCCTTGCATGGCAGCTCCCTCCATCAGTGTGTGAATGTGTGTATGAATGGGTAAATGTGGAAGTAGTGTCAAAGCGCTTCGAGTACCTTGAAGGTAGAAAAGCGCTACACAAGTACAACCCATTTAAGATTTAAGATTTAAGATTTAGACATATTTTTTCTTATTAAAAGGCATGTTACATGGTGATGCTTTGGGGGTATGGAGCACAGAATAAATTGATCTAAATTAATTTCAGTGAGCGAGGCTGTGTTCTAGGAACTTGGTTGTGGAACACAATGTGCTCGTAGGTTGAGGTACCGCCGTACATACTTCAGTATTTTTTTAATCCCAATTCACCTTACATCCGACTAATAAATATCAGTTTCGTCAAATAATCCATTATCTTAATTAGCAGCACTGTGAGGACAAACAAAGAACCGATACCTACACTGTAGCTCATGGCTGGCTCAAATCATAACTTCAGAGTCTTCAAAGGCAAAAGGAGTATTTGATCTCAGACTGTAAAAAGTGATTTCAAATGAAGGCTATAGAACATAAGGGAATGCTGAACATATTAAAAACATCCCCTTTGACACACACAGCTCATTATTTTTATCTCAGACTGTTGCCTTCTACATTTCCAGGTATGATGAAAGAAAACAAGTTGTTGAGAAGATTGTGCACCCAGGAAAACGCCACCGGAAGGAAACCATCTCGTGTGACTAACAAACCTGAGTTGAGGTCTCGTCCAGGGTTGAAAGCTCGGCTGTTGACAGTGGGTGAAAGTCTGTCGCAGCAGATGGTTTTGGACACATTGGCGTTGAAATTTCCATCAAACCTAAAAGGAGGCACAAACAGGCACATTTAGGAATTTCTGAAAGACATCCAAACCCATTTGTTGGCAGAGGAGCTCTGGTTTCTTTCTCAGCACCAACAGGTTTACTGAACCAGACTTTTACATCCAATAAAACTCAACTCACAGGTCTTGCATGCACCTTTGTGCTAATGTTCATATGTCACTATTACAACATTGCTCTTGACATTATGGTGGGGGGAAAATCCGCTTGTTATGAAACAAATGATATTAAAGAAAACATCTGGGAAAAAGTTATACCCTGTTTTTTTAATTTAAGAACCACATTCATCTCTTGCCCAGACTTCTTATTAAAGGGGGATTTATAACTTGTGAATAACATTTTCCATGAAAGACTGCCCAAAATGTGTTTTTACACAACAAAGCTATGTTCCCAGAAAACATCTGACTAGTGTTGAAGAAAGAGTTCTTTATGTATTTAAATAATTAAAATCATGTTTCAGAAAGGTCCATCGGTGAATACTCAAAATACCTCTTCTTACCCATGTGCGCTTATTAGTAGACACTCTAGTTACAGTTGTGATGCCTAATGCGACAGATTGTTTGCATATTTATCATCCTGGCCGGTACAATTATTGTTTTTAACAATTCTGTAAAACCCAGGCATGATAATTTTGTAAGAAAAAATCTTCTGAAAACTCAAATCATATTCCCTGTGATTATGAAGTTTTGCCATGGGCATTCTGTGGCAAATATGTTCCACCACAAATTATAAATTAGAATTTTTTAAGCAGACTGGGGCAAGTGCTAAAAGAAAAAGTGCTAAAAAAATGTTTTGTGAAATGATTAGGTGAAAAAAGACTGTCAATAAAAACATTGTCGTTAACAATTATACATTTGATGACTTTTCATTTAACTATGAAAACCCCGGCGGTTGGTGCAACTACCTCATAGCTGCGCATCCAGATTTGAAAAGCCGTTGGAACGTTTCTATTCAGAGTTTTTCGTGTTCTCCCTGTACTTGGGTGGGTTTTCTCCATGTACTCCCACTTCTTCCCAGATCCCAAAAGCATGAATTTTAGGTACATTTGGGACTCTAAAATGTCCATAGGTGTGAAAGGCTGTTTTGTCTATTTGTGTCCTATTATTGCCTGGTGACAAGTCCAAAGTGTCTCTCGCACAAAGTCTGGTGGGACAGGTTTCAGCTCACCTGTGAACCTAATGTAGATAAATTGCATAGAGAACTTAAGTAGCCAACATACACAAAAAATATTTTTGGGATTTGCAAACCTGAATTGAGCTGGTGCAGACGAGAAGCTAAATCATGTTCTACCTCACTCCTAGCTTTGCTTACATCAAACTGCTTTTTCTCAGTTTACATGTAACCCTATTGTTATCTCCACTCTTAGAATCTGGTCTCAATTTAGATGCACTTTTGGATTTAGGGGATTATCTAACTACAGCCCCATTCATAAAAACTATCTCTTTCTCCTTCCAAGCACAGATTAAGTTTTTTCTTGATGGCAGAGCTAAGGCTTGGTCCGACTAAGGGACCTCTATATAAACAATGTCTTCGCTAGTAAGTTTAAACCCCGAAATCCCACTTATTCAGTTACTTTCAAGTCCGTAACTTTGTCAAATCAACTAGCAGTTATTTCCCTAGTAGTCTACCTCAATCAGTAATAGATTCAATTTTGCAAACCCCCATAAATCAGAAAGGTATAATTTCTCAAATTTACATCTGAATCTCTCACCTTAAAGACACTTCTCTTGATAAAATTACAAAGGACTGCAAAGCAGAATTTGGCAGTTGTGGATGCACAGCTTGCTCTAAGCTTAGATACAGTTTAAGGTTGTCCATCGCACCTACTTTACTAACTCTAAACTTTCCAAAATGTATGCCAATATTGCAGACACATGTAATAGATGCCAGTTGACTCCCACGAACATGACACCTGTCCCGTCCCTGTCTGAAAGCCCACTGGACTAATATTTTCAGACATTTTGCAGATGCACTAAATTTGAAGTTGACGCCTTGCAGAGAATTTGCCATTTTTGAAATATTACCAAACTCCCCAAAAATAAAGCAGACTTAATGTCTCTTGTTTACATGTTAGCATTTAAGATAACTAGATTGCGGAGGTCAGTACATGAGTTTATCGAAGTACAAGTATCAATGACGGTTTTTCAAAAAAACTATTTAAAAAAACGGTATTACTAACCGACAGAAGTTTTACCGCAGTAATCATTAATACTCTTAATTGTTAAATGCCTAATTATTGTCAACAAGTTGTTAATGCTCACAATGAACGCATGGGAATTTAGTAGGAAATCTCAAATGCAGTTGATATTATGAACCACAAAGGCTCTAGTCTCAACGCCAGCCAAAGAAAGAAAAACATAAAGAGACAGAGCGGGAGTCATTGGTAAAGACGCTAAGCAGGGTATTGATCAGTCTATGTCCCCGTTTACACTGCACACCAAATCGGTTTTGCTCTCAAGTGACACAGATCTGATTTTTTTGTCAATCTAAATGCTCAAAAGTGCTTCAAATCTGATTTTTTGGCATCAGATTAAGGCCACGTCAAGAGGTGGTCCTGAATCCAATTGAAATCTGATCTTTTAAAATATGACTTCTGTTTAAACGCAATGCAACCTGAATGTGATTGTTTTACGGCAGCTTTGGGCGAGCTATGTCATTTGTGTGCGCCGGAAAGACGCAGTCGCCAGCGGGAATGGCTATTTCATCACAACATCTGGTGTCGGTTTTCATTTAAGATGACCACATTTTCGATGCATCACTTGGCAATAGTGGACAAATAATAGGCTATATGTAATACATTAATATATATTTTGGTTCCGAAGAAATAGCGATTGTTGAAAGACCAGAATTGACACTGTGGCGCATTTGCTTACATGTTAGTTGAAAAATAAAACTCCTGTAGATTCACACTGACGTTTGTGTTTCCTCTACTTAACAGCTATAACAAGATTACAACCCTTCCAAATGTATTACACGGTATACATCCATTCGTACATTATATTACTTTCATTTACAAACCCCGTTTCCATATGAGTTGGGAAATTGTGTTAAATGTAAATATAAACGGAATATAATGATTTGCAAATCCTTTTCAACCCATATTCAGTTGAATATGCTACAAAGACAACATATTTGGTGTTAAAACTGATAAACATTTTGTTGTTGTTGCAAATAATCATTAACTTTAGAATTTGATGCCAGCAACACGTGACAAAGGTGTTGGGAAAGGTGGCAATAAATACTGATAAAGTTGAGGAATGTTCATCAAACACTTATTTGGAACATCCCACGGGTGTGCAGGCTAATTGGGAACAGGTGGGTGCCATGATTGGGTATAAAAACAGCTTCCCAAAAAATGATCAGTCTTTCACAAGAAAAAATGGGGCGAGGTACACCCCTTTGTCCACAACTGCGTGAGCAAATAGTCAAACAGTTTAAGAACAACATTTCTTGAAGCGCAATTGCAAGAAATTTAGGGATTTCAAAATCTACGCTCCATAATATCATCAAAATGTTCAGAGAATCTGGAGAAATCCCTCCATGTGACGTAAGCATGGCCGGAAACCAACATTAAATGACCGTGACCTTCGATCCCTCAGACGGCACTGTATCAAAAACCGACATCAATCTCTAAAGGATATCACCACATGGGCTCAGGAACACTTTAGAAAACCACTGTCACTAAGTACAATTCTTCGCTACATCTGTAAGTGCAAGTTAAATCTCTACTATACAAAGCGAAAGCCATTTATCAACAACATCCAGAAACGCCGCCGGCTTCTCTGGGCCCGAGATCATCTAAGATGGACTGTTGCAAAGTGTAAAAGTGTTCTGTGGTCTGACGAGTCCACATTTCAAATTGTTTTTGGAAATATTCGACATTGTGTCATCCGGACCAAAGGGGAAGCGAACCATCCAAACTGTTATCAATGCAAAGTTCAAAAGCCAGCATCTGTGATGGTATGGGGGTGCATTAGTGTCCAAGGCATGGGTAACTTACACATCTGTGAAGGCACCATTAATGCTGAAAGGAACAACATATGCTGCCATCTAAGCACCATCTTTTTCATGGACGCCCCTGCTTATTTCAGCAAGACTATTCCAAGCCATATTCAGCATGTGTTAAAACAGTGTGGCTTCGTAAAAAAAAGAGTGCGGGTACTTTCCTGCCCCACCTGCAGTCCAGACTTGTCTCCCATCGAAAATGTGTGGCTTATTATGAAGCGTAAAATACGACAGCGGAAACCCCGGACTGTTGAACGACTGAAGCTCTACATAAAATAAGAATGGGAAAAAATTCCACTTTCAAAGCTTCAACAATTAGTTTCCTCAGTTCCCAAACGTTTATTGGGTGTTGTAACACAGAAAAGGTGATGTAACACAGTGGTGAACATGCCCTTTCCCCAATTACCTTGGCATGTGTTGCAGCCATGAAATTCCAAGTTAATTATTATTTGCAAAAAAAAAATTAAGTTTATGAGTTTGAACATCAAATATCTTGTCTTTGTAGTGCATTAAATTGAATATGGGTTGAAAAGGATTTGCAAATCTTTGTATTGCGTTTATATTTACATCCAACACAATTTCTCAACTCATATGGAAACGGGGTTTGCACTTTCACGTAAAAAAAAAAAAACATTCATTTTTAAGGTGTTGCGACATTTATTTTATTTTGTAGCAGTAGTGACTTCCTTCCGGTCAACTTCCTTTGCGCATGCAAGTGACTTTGAGGCCCCATGCCACTGGAGCCTGATAAAAATAACATTTTACTTGCAGTGTAAACAGTCAGCTGGAAAAAATCCGATCTAAAAAAAAAAAATCCAATTTGGGCCACTTTGGCCTGAACCGTAAATGTAGTCCATGATCGAATGCATGCCTACAAGTGTTAAAGAGGTGACAAAAACAGAACTGTATTTAATCAGTCCATCTTAAACATTTAACAACCCACTTCACACAAGGTTGATACTAATCTAGTGTGTTTAGCAATAAATTAAAATAATGTTCTTTTCACAATCATTTAAATGTTTTGTTGACATATCTTTGAATTAAGTGCTGACAACAGGAGGAGGTATGCAGAGCATCAGCTTGTTCTGCACTGCACCACGGCTGCCAGCTTTGATCCTTTCATGCTTTAGCCCGTCTCCCCACCCCCATAGCTTAGCAACACACACATACACACATTAAACACATGCGCTACACACTTATTGGCTCCCTCTACAAGCCGACCTAGCCCTGCACTGCAGTTTGATTGGCAGGTGCTGTGATGTACAGCATGCGTTTGAACTTCACTCATTCGGTGTCCCATAAGGCCAAAGTCATTACTATTCTCCTTAAATCTGGTTTGCATAGGAGTGAGCAGGACGCTCAGCAAAATGTGTGCCGGATAAAAAATACATTTGCAGCAGCTTTGAATTCCACATCAAAATCTGAGAGAGAGAGAGAGAGAGAGAGAGAGAGAGAGAGAGAGAGAGAGAGAGAGACGGTGCTTCGATTCTGATCGAGAATTTTAATGAAGGCCAAAAAACTAAAATCTATTTTTACCCCACCAGACAAAAACAACTAAAATGTTCCAGATATATTTTAATAATCTCTATATAAAGTAAACAAGAAGTGTGTTGTTTCAGTATTGAACGCTATAAAACAGCTGCAGAATCAATTGGATTATTCTTGCGTTTTCTGGTGTAATCTGCACTGATTACCATACCCGCCCAAAAGGGAAATGTTCCATATGCACTAATTAGAAATAAGCCTGAAGAAGTGCAAGATAGTCAGCAACAGCCACGGGCTGGCACACGTCTTTAAAGACTCAGACTGACTCAGTCACTGCGACCGTTTCCAGGGGACGATATGGGATTTACATCAAGAGGGAAAAAAAATCGAAATACGTAGAACGTTCACAAAAGAAATAAAGTCAGGTGTCGGCAGTGAAGGATAGTCAAACACGGAACATAGCAGCCGTGCTCAGCTGTTGCATTCTCTCCACTGTTTGTATAATCCAATAGATTAAACTGTACCCGCAATGGGACTCTCATACGCCATTCAAAATCCCAGGGAGGAAATTTATCCTGAAGACGTATGCTGTTGTGGCAGAGCCAAAAGTCATAATGAATGGAAATTTGTAATCCTTCAAAGCACAGCAGCAGCACAGCCACAGGATGAGGAGCACCGTATGAAAACAGATCAATGCAGTTACAAATGTGATAATATAATATATAGGCTTAAAGGCCTACTGAAACCCACTACTACCCACCACGCAGTCTGATAGTTTATATATCAATGATGAAATATTAACATTGCAACACATGTCAATACAGTCTTTTTAGTTTACTAAATCGCAATTTTACATTTCCCGGGAGTTTTTTCTTGAAAACGTCGAGTAATGATGATGTGTACGCGTGACGTCACGGGCTGTTATGAATATGAACGCTGCACACAGACACAGCTAAAAGTCGTCTGCTTTAACGGCATAATTACACAGTATTTTGGAGATCTGTGTTGCTGAATATTTTGCAATTTGTTCAATTAATATTGTGGAAGTCAAAGTAGAACAATGGAGTTGGAAAGCTTTAGCCTTTAGCCACACAAACACACGGTGATTCCTTGTTTAAAATTCACGGAGTTCAAACTTTACTATGGATCACAGCGGACATGGATCCCGACCACTTGTCAACCAGCAGGTTTCGGTGAGAAAATTGTGGTTAAAAAGTCGCCACTTACCGGATATCAGCTGAGCTTGTGCCGAAGTACAGCTGCCGTCGACTTCCTCGAGACACTGCGCGTCAACACCCGGCCGTGGACGTACACTTCCGACTATCAAGTACTGTTAAACTCACTAAAACACTAGCAACACAATAGAAAGATAAAGGATTTCCCAGAATTATCCTAGTAAATGTCTCTAAAAACATATGAATCCGTCTCAATGCAACGCGATTGCAATCGCGTTTTTTTTATTTTATTTTTCTAGTTCGTCGCAATCAATATCGTCAAACACAAATCTTTCATCCTCGCTCAAATTAATGGGGAAATTGTCGTTTTCTCGGTCCGAATAGCTGTTTTTGTTGGAGGCTCCCATTAAAATCAATGTGAATAAATGAGGAGCCATCAACATGTGACGTCATCTTCTGCGACTTCCGGTAGAGGCAGGGCTTTTCTCCAGTTGCGAACTTTATCGTGGATGTTCTCTATTAAATCCTTTCAGCAAAAATATGGCAATTTCGCAAAATTATCAGATATGACATAGAATGGACCTGCTATCCCCATTTAAATAAGAAAATCTCATTTTAGTAGGCCTTTGATGACTTAATGTAGGAATGTGCAAAACTGAGCTGTGATTCACCCCTTTGATTCCCATACTTTAATTTACGTATTCAGGGACTTCCCGATCCCATATTTTTGGCCGCCAACTATGATCCGATTTTGAGTCCTGATCAGATATTTTGCCAATAGAATTTACCGTGGTAATACCGTTTCTTTTCAAAAATGCTGTGAAACATGACGGTATCAAGAAAATACTTTTTCTTCTGGCTCTTTGGCTTTGGCGGGTCTGAAAATAAACTAATGTGGGAGTGTGAAGCAAAAGAGAAATCAGGAAATGAGGTGTGTTTCACTTAGTATTTGATAGAGGAATAGTTTTTTTCAAAATCCGTTCATAACTTAAGTTATTTTGCTAACAAACAGACAAACAAACCCTGGCAAAAACATATCCTCTCTGGCGGGGGTAAGGAAGTGCGTCACGTTCGGCCTCCAGTCTTCCAAGCCAAAACAAAAGCCGTGCGCACCAAATTACTTGATTAGCTATCAACACCCTGAAATGATGAAGCCAGCGAAGCTAAACGTCAGTTTGGGAGATATTTACATTATTGAGGGTTGAATGTGAGTTTACTTTTCTGGGAAACTGCATTTTTTAAAGTGATATTAAAAATGTCAAATGTAGAGAACACTGCTTCTCAAGAGTAAAAGTTGAGAGACACAGTGGGTGTTCTTACATTTAAAAATACCTGTTTATAGTAATAAATATGATTAGAACATTTTAGCATTATATTTGTTTTCAGTTACAGTAAGTGTGTTTATCCGAGATTTTTCTGCCACTTCATTTTACACACTATAAAATTTTAAGTCTTTTTTGGGTGGACATATACCACAATAGTATCATTCCATGGCCTTAAAGTAACAATAGACTGGAAAAAGACAATTTGACTTTATATGCTTAATTGTGTTCATTCAACCATATCCAAATGTATTTAAAATATACAAAGTATGTGAAAATAACGTATAAAACATCACAAAATGTCACAAATAAAGTCAGTCATTTTAAACATTCCGCTCCGAATATCTTTGGCTATTTCCAGAGACTGACGTCACAATAGTAACACTTCTGCACTCTGACCATGTTATCAGAAGAAGGAAATTAGCAAACATTTGAAAGAGATGTGCTGTTTATCATTCACAACCCTTATGTAAGACATGAAGACATTTGTTTTTCTTTCTTTATGCGTAAATAGATAAATAAATAAAAAGTCAGCTGACAACGGAGTCTGTAGGGGCTCTCTATTTTACCCACAAAACTCTTTAATTAAACCATTAAAAACCCGCAAACAATTCTCTATTTACATCTTGTGACCTGAATATTAACACAATATTAATATTATTGTTATTATGAGCGCTAACGCAGACAAACTATTTTTAGCATTGATAACCGAGAGCTAATTATAATTTATCCTGCACTGGACTCAAGGAGAGACCATAATGTAATTATTAAGGGTGTAACGGTACGTGTATTTGTATTGAACCGTTTTGATCTATCGAACGAGTGGACATATTAAGTAGGGTAAACAATACTCAAAATGCCGGACATTTAAGAAACTCTGCCCTGACAGCCCCGCAAAGGAGGACATGTCCGGAGAAAAGAGGACGTGTGGTTAGTCTATCCGAGCCCGATTGCTGCTAGCACCGGACATGTCCTCTTTTGCTAACATGCGAGCAGCGACCGGGCTAGGATAGACTGACCATATGTCTTCTTTTCACCGGACATGTCCTCTTTTGCGGGGCTGTCAGGGGAGAGTTTGTTATTTGCCTCAAATGTCCAGCATTTTGAGTTATGGTTGCGTGTATTAACAATGTACGTTCAGGGTTGAGAAGGGGTTAAAAACAGAACAAATTGTGCGCAGCAACAGCATTCGTGAAGGAGGGGCAGAGAGCGAGAGAGTTATGATAAACGTGCATACGTCTCCAGGCTCTGCTTTTTATCCATTGATTTATCAGATTTAATTTTTTATTATATCAAGCAGGGGTGTCACAAGTGTGCCCTGGAGGCCATTTGCGGCCCACAGCCAATGTTTTAAAGGCCCGTGGCACATTCTAAAAATACTATTAAAATAAACAAAAACATAACAAAAGTGAAATAAAAAAGCTTGAAGGCTGAATGTAATTTAGAAAAAGTTGCAATGTTGACTAATAAAACTAAGCTGATTTTTTTTTCTTTCAAACTGTCATTGCTCAAAACATAATATTAAATCAAAATCAATGTTATTGTGAATTATTGACCTATCCAAGGTTCCGATTACTTCAAATCAAATATTCCACTAAGAAAAATATTTTTGATGGAAGATTCTGCAAATTTTGTAAATAACCCCAAAAATTATATTTTGTTGTTTTCTTACTGTACCGAAAATTAACCGAACAGTGACCTCGAAACCGAGGTACGTACCGAACCGAATTTTTGTGTCCCGTTACACCCCTAGTAATTATAAAATGAAACTAAAGATGGCACTAATGCAAAATACTGTATATGGATGCAAATTGCCATAAAACTGTACAGAAGAAGAAGAAGCTTACGCAGCACTGGCCAGCAGCATATCAAGCCGGTGTGCTGCTTCTGCTACCACTGCATCGTGTTCGGCTTGTCAAAATTCTTCTAGATTATAAATCATGACTCTTATCTGTATATAGCCATGAATCTAGAAGCTGTTCATATGTGACATTCAGTTTACACCCGTAGACGGAGACAAACACACACAACCGAATGACAGTGTGCCTGTCAGCAGCAACTTTTTTAACCTTTCATCTGGATTCAAATTAATTCTTCATCTGAATGGGAAGAAATAGACATCCGGTCCGTCGTCATCGAAGTAAGAGCAGACATAGTACAGTAAGCTATCGTTTAAATTATGTTTGTTTGTATTGTAGTTTGTATTTCTTGTTCAGCACCAAGCAATTCTGCTACCTGATGCTTCGTGTTTCACTAAAGCTGGATCTGTTTAGCAACGCTTCTAAAACCTGTAGCTCACCCTCCTAAGTAATTGTTGTTGGCTCTCACAAAGTCTGCATGATTTTCATTGTTGTTAATGGGAAAGAGATCTGTGGTTCCTACTTCTAGCTAGCTCATTATCTCTCAAAATAGCTTGGGAATCTCTGTGAGATTGATACTGTTTTGACCATATCTATTAACAAACTTTGCAAGTCTTTCTGTGTCATATATCAGATATTTATGATAATACATTCAATATAGAGGCAACTTGTTTTTCCACTCCACTGGTACTTCAATACCGTGATAATATTGTACTGTGAGATTTTGATTTCGTTACATCCCTAGAATCTAGTGGGTATTGTATGTGTTGTATTAAAATGCTACATAGTTTTTTTAAACAAACTAATATCGGCCAATGCACAAAAACTAAACCAAAGCAAAAACTGATATTGGCTTCCATTTAAATCATTTGGGTTTTGCCCTAAGTTTATAAACTATAACAAAAACGACCCCCAACAATTTTGGAATAATAAAATCAAGAAAAGGAAAAATAGAGATATATTTACTATATTAATTATATACTGATACTATACTAATCATCGATATTATCGACATCCGGATCGATTATCCCTACTTAACATAGAAGCTTTAACGGTTAGCTTCTTCTTCGTGAGTGCGTGTTTGATTATGTGTTTGATTGTGTGTGCGTGTATGTGTGTGTGTGTGTCTGTGTTAGCCCTCCCTTTTCCGCTCGTCCTCCAGTGAAATGTAGTTTATGCTGATGGTGAGAATTGGTATCTTAGAAGCCGCTTCGCACTGTAAATAGATGACGCTTCATTGCAGCTCGTTCTCAAAATCGAGGCGTTGGACTAATTCTGTTTCAGGATGGAGCAGACTAGCAGTGATTCAATTGTGTTTTTTACTTGAGCACCCTTTGAGAAAAAAAGAGGACAATTTCGCAATCCTAAAATTAATTTTTGAAAGTCAAGACTGCATTTCCTGCAATTGGGTGCATATAAACACTATATGTTACCTTTAGATTAAGGCCCTGTCTACATTAAGCCGGATAACTCCTTAAATAAATAACTATTTAGCCTAAGCCCCGTGTCAGCTACACCAGTGGTTCTCAAATGGGGGTACGCGTACCCCTGGGGGTACTTGAAGGTATGCCAAGGGGTACGTGAGATTTTCTAAAAATATTCTAAAAATAGTAACAATTAAAAAATATGAGCAATATTTCGGACTGTTATACAATTTAATAAATCAGAAACTGATGACATAGTGCTGTATTTTACTTATTTATCTCTTTTTGTTGACCAAAAATGCTTGAATTAAAGAAATGTTCACTGGGGGTACATCACTGAAAAAAGGTTGAGAACCATTGAGCCACTAAACCATCGTTTAAGGTCCCCATCCTTGGATCATTTTTTACACGGGTAAGTGCGCCGTGTATTTCCTGAATATCCGGCTCTTGGCTTTGTATGGACTCATCGATCGTTTACAAACTGAGTTCGGAGAGGAAGATAAGTCAGAAAGACTGCTCCCCACACAGGAAGTGACGTCAGAAAGAACGCGCCACAGTTTAAGTACAAATGATTGTCACACACACACACTAGGTGTGGTGAAATTTGTGTTTTGCATTTGACCCATCCCCTTGTTCACCAACTGGGAGGTGAGGGGAGCAGTGGGCAGCAGCGGTGGCCGCGCCCAGGAATATTTTTTGGGTGATTTAATTCCCAAATCCAACCCTTGATGCTGAGTGCCAAGCAGGGAGGTAATGGGACCCATTTTTATAGTTGTTGGTATGACTCGGCCGGGGTTTGAACTCACAACTTACCGATCTCAGGGCGTACACCCTAACCACTACGCCCCTGAATGAGTTCAGCCAGCCTCTTAACAACCGGAGCAAACCACTGGAAAGATGGAGGCGAGTCATCCAGACATGTCCCTGTTTCTCATTCTTCTATATGCACAGATGCTTGTGGAAATCACACATGCATACCTTAAGAGAGGGAAACGCGCGATTGCAGCTATTTCGAATACTACACATCTCAGACAGTGAGACAACTTTCGAATGTCTGAGTCAGCCGTGGAGTGTCCTGACCAGATATCTAGATCCCTAGATTGATTGTTGTAAAATATTCTTTGTCACATTGTTTAATTTTATATGTCCATTAACGATCTGATTAAAATATGACGGCTCAGGTGTGATTCACTACAATAGGGCCATGGATTCCAGTTAATTGAAATATCACAACACTGGACATTGTTCAGGTAAGTTACATCTAAGTTGAGAACTTACACACAAAGCAACACTGGAGGTGACTATGATGTGAGCATTTTATGCGCATGCGTACTAGGTCGCGTTGCACCGGCGGACGGATGGGGGTATGGGGGTCTTAAACGACTATTGTGTGTGTGTGGACAAGGATAAGGTTAGGTGGGATTTACCCTGGATAAGGGGCCTTAGTCTTATCTACCAACCTCTTTTGGCTGTATTTATGACACTTACAGGTCCCATGTAATGTACCACAGAATGTTTTTTTAAGTAGATCATTTACTAACATGGGCTTCACGGTGGCAGAGGGGTTAGTGCGTCTGCCTCACAATACGAAGGTCCTGCAGTCCTGGGTTCAAATCCAGTCTCGGGATCTTTCTGTGTGGAGTTTGCATGTTCTCCCCGTGAATGCGTGGGTTCCCTCCGGGTACTCCGGCTTCCTCCCAATTCCAAAGACATGCACCTGGGGATAGGTTGATTGGCGACACTAAATTGGCCCTAGTGTGTGAATGTTGTCCATCTATCTGTGTTGGCCCTGAGATGAGGTGGCGACTTGTCCAGGGTGTACCCCGCCTTCCCCCCGATTGTAGCTGAGATAGGCACCAGCGCCCCCCGTGACCCCGAAAGGGAATAAGCGGTAGAAAATGGTTGGTGGTTGGTTGGATTTACTAACATTATTATAAATGAAAAGTTTATGTAAAATTCTATAACATGAATGCAAAGAACCCCGAAAACGTTTGTCATTAAGCAACTCTATCCTTTAGCCACGCTCCCTCTGGTAATATACTTCCGATGTTGTGACCTCTGTTTACAATCTGTCACGTCAAAATAATACCTTCTCTGGTTACTGGTTACTAATAAATATTGTAGAACTACAACTGGTTCTGAATCAACAGTGTTTGGATTGAAATTACCCAAATATGACTAGCAGCAAGATAGACAGCAATCAGAGCCGTGGTCTGGAGAGCAAACGGAGACAAGTAAGCAAGCTAGAAGGTTAATTAACTAGCGAGCTTGTTTTGGTGGTCTCAATCATGGTTCTAACTTTTTTTCTTCTATTTATTTTTAGGCTTCAAAACAATTGGCTAGTTAGCGAACCATCTAGCTAGCTTACTTGTTGTCACCTCCATTCCCTATCAGAGCCACAACGTTGACGGCTGTCTACTTTTCTCCTAATCATAATAGCTTGTCCTGCAACTCAGTGTGGCGTTTAGGCAAGAAGAACAGCGAGTATCTGTGGCTGAGAAAGAGTGTTCAACAAATTTTGTTTGGATCGGGGTGTCAAACTAATTTTAGATCAGGGGCCAAATGGAGAAAATTCTACTCCCAAGTGGACGGGACTGATATAATCATGGCACGATAACTTAAAAATAAAGACAACTGCAGATTGTTTTCTTTGTTTAAAAATAGAACAAGCACATTCTGAAAATGTACAAATCATAATGTTGTTTTTTTTTTACACTTACATGTTGCGGTTAATGGTATTCTATCTTTATTTTTCATTATTAATTTTTTCTGAATAAATTATGGGATAATGTTCATAGTCAACTAATTGGTGTTAATTTTCAATCCATCAAGATAAAAAATTATATCAAATCAAATTACAGAATGTTATTTTTGTAGTTTGATCATTTTCCTCGACCGATGTACTAGCATCATGTGGTTTATTTTGTACATATGTAGCATCATTTACAAAAGATACAAATAAATGCTATTGCGACATCCAGTGGATACATTTAGAACAGCTGTTTCTTTCATTCAAAAATTTCAAGTTCATTCTTATATTTACCAAACTCATCCCGCGGGCCGGCTAAAACCTGTTGGCGGGCCTGATCCGGCCCTTGGGCCGTACATTTGACACCTCTGGTTTAGATTTAATATGTTATCAATATTTCATTAAAACAATGTGAATGTGATATTTCGGCACAAAAACGAATGTTTAAAAACACGGATTTAAGCGTTTTCGTAGAAATTATACATGACTATAAGTAAGTAAGTAATTGGGAGATGGGTGACTGGCAAATATAGCATGTGTCTCACTAAGCTGAGTTATGTGAAATAAAACCTATTGGCACAACATTTTGAGCAAATGCAAACACTGCTGAGACAACACCATATTAGTCACGGCTAATAAAATGTTTCACTTCATAAATGGATTACACCTGCAGGCTCTCCATGATATTGTCCAATGTAAACTGAAACTGTAGCATGCTATTAATCGCTATTAAAACCATTAGTCAACACACAGAGCTACTGCAAAGTTGAGTCGCCACATTGCAGAACAACATTCAACGCATTATTCAAATTTGCAAGCAGCTCTGAAAAGGATGGGAGCGCACTAATATTCCGTATCAGACGATCTTGCATGAATCTGCAGAAATGAAAGCTCTTTGCCTTTTTCCTCCCCTGAGGAAGATTCTTTGAAGTTTAGGGATGTATCAGTCCATGGCCAACCTCCCCCGCTGGCCTGATGAGATCCCCCGCTCCCTCGCATTACTTTTCTGCAGAATTGTTTTCATCGTGACTATATGCAAAAGGATGTAAATCCTTATATTAATGACGGAACGTGGCGCAACATATGCATATGCTCTTGTTTGGAGGAGCGATGCCTTCTGCAAATGCATATACCAAAATGCGCGGTATGTCATGCACATGACCTGGCTACAGGTGGCCTCCTCTCTGCGGCACTGAGGTGACCTTGCAGCAAGTGAAGTCTGCACTGCAAAGGCAAACATTCAAAGAGCAATAACTGCTTACTGCGGCTGATAAAAAGCAAGAGAGAAGTGATAAAGAAGTGAAGACGGGGATGAAAGGTGGAAACAGCTGCACCACTGTAGATTGTACGTGAAAGGAGTGATCGTTTGCTTTGCTTTCTGCTGAATGGAATCAGAAATTGGCAAAAAAAAAAAAAAAATCTGCGTTGTGCCAATCCTGAGGGGTCAAATTGCAAGCAGTATTGTTGTGAATATATACACTCAGTCAATTTCCACAACAATGCACCATTTTCTTAAAAATGTGTCAAAACAATCCACATTGAATTTCCTGAATAGTATAGTTAAACGAGGTTCCACAATATTTATCATTAAAATGAACTATGAATGCCTCAATGCCAGGTCAGTTGTTAGAAAGGAGCAGCCTGTTGTTCATTTAAGCAGGATGTGGTGGTCTTCCGTTTTAATAACTTTTTTTTTACAGATTCTAAAAAATGTTGGTATTTAAACTGCTCCTCAGTTATGTTGCCACTATTTTTATACTCCTAAAATTCACAATGAAAGTGATGTACAGGTGTTCCGTAACAGTTGAATAATATTTTGCATACAATAACAAAAACATGGAGAGCTATATGAGTGAGAGAACAAACACAAAAGGAGAAAGTGAAAATTTGACAGAGACAAAGAAAGCTTGTGAGATAAATAAACAATACTCACTCCATCATAGATGTTGGAATTGAGCAGCAGTCCTGTATTGCAGTGAGTGGAGATGTAAGGTGGGCAGTGTATGAGGCTTCCACCACCTGTTTGTTCCTGTTCACCACATCTAGGTAGCGATTAAACTTCTCTCGAATCTTCTTGGCCAGCTGCACAAAAGGGAACACGATGAGGGTAGAACCACAACAAACATTAACACAGAAAGTAACTTTTACTTCAGACTACATGTGTTAAATATTAATATGAACTCACTCGGACACACACATACACAAAATAAATGTCAATACTGTAATGACATTGTCGTTAATCTTCCCTTTATCGAGATTTGTGTTGTGTTGGTGTCAAACCGCAGTGCAAGTATATATAGCTCTCATTTAGCAACAATATGAGCGAATAGTTAATAGAGATGCATCGATATGAAAAATGGATATCACAATTACGGGTGTCCCTCTTTGATATTGATAGTTCGATATTAGGTTTCACATTTTTATTTTTTTACTGTACTGGAAATGTAAGAACTAATTTTCCTTCATGCCTTAGTACTTTTTGCCAGTATGAAAGGGTTTAAAATAGGGTTAGACATTAAACCAGTATAAATACATTTGGAAAAATACCAGTACTTTTTTTTTATGCGCTTGATGGCGCGCAGAAGCACATGTCACAAGTCAACACGCACAGACCACTTGCAAGCGTAAACAGTGTGGAGACAGAAGAGGGAGAATTAATGTATTTTGGCTATAAAACCAAGCGACTGGAATGAGAATCAGCACCTCCAAGTCCGAGTCCAGGGTTCTCGCCCGGAAAAGGGTGGAATGCCATCTCCGGATCGGGGAGGAGACCCTGCCCCAAGTGGAGGAGTTCCAGTACCTAGGAGTCTTGTTCACGACTGAGGGAAGAGTGGACCGTGAGATCGACAGGCGGATCGGGGCGGCGTCTTTAGTAATGCGGACGTTGTACCCATCCGTTGTGGTGAAGAAGGAGCGGAGCAGGAAGGCAAAGCTCTCAATTTACCGGCCGATCTACGTTCCCATCCTCACCTATGGTCATGAGCTTTGGGTCATGACCAAAAGGATAAGATCATGGGTACAAGCGGCCAAAATGAGTTTCCTTCGCCGTGTGGCGGGGCTCTCCCTTAGAGATAGGGTGAGAAGCTCTGCCATCCGGGAGGAACTCAAAGTAAAGCCGCTGCTCCTCCACATCGAGAGGAGCCAGATGGTCAGGATGGTCCTAGGGAGGTGTTTAGGGCACGTCCAACCGGTAGGAGACTACGGAGAAGACCCAGGACATGTTGGGAAGACTATGTCTCCCGGCTGGCCTGGGAACACTTCGGGATCCCCGGGAAGAGCTAGACGACGTGGCTGGGGAGAAGGAAGTCTGGGCTTCCCTGCTCAGGCTGCTGTACCCGCGACCCGGATGGATGGCTATAAAACACACAATAACTGTGGAGCTTTACACACTGAAGCATTGCTCTGCAAGCGGTGCTTTGAAATATATTGTATCTATCTGCTGCTAAAGTCCATCCACAGTGTTTTAGCTACTTCTAAATCACATAACTTTGCCTCTATGGCTACAAATAAACTATGGTTCTACAAGTATCAGCCTTACGAGCAATCGCTAAACATGCTTCCAAACACACCATAGGAGGACATTATTGCTAAAGGCAAGCCAGCGCTCCTAAATGTAAACAATTGGTGGATCTATACAATATCAACTGTAACGATACCAAGTACAACAGCCGTATATAGTCGATACTAAAATGATAACATCGCTATTTTTAATTAGCACAAAATATTTTTTATTGCAATTAACTCAAGAAAAACGTCCCTGGACACTAGAGAACTATGAAAATACAGAGAAGCGGCTCGCAGAAGATACCGGAGAGGTCCGCTGTCCGAGGTTATACTGTGTATAATTTTTACATTCATTCATAAAACTACTGTAGTTGTTTGTGGTATACTGTATTCTATTATATTTTTTGATACAATATTCCCTTTAATAAAAAGCATGTTATATGTTAAAGTAGTGGAGTATTTTGGATGGGCAAGAATAGAATTGTTGAATTACAATTCCTTTCAATAGGGAGCATTGATTTGAAAATGACTACATTGGGTTACATGCTTGTAACAGGACCAAATAAACCTATTGGGCAGTGTGGCTCGGATGGTAAAACATTCATTCTAGTTCGAATCAAGCTTCCGCCATATTGGTCACTACCCCTGTGACACTTCACCCACCCACCTCGCTCCCAGTGCCAACCAAACTGATGCATGAAAGCTGAAAACAATTAAACAACAATTAAAAAGAGAAGACAAGGTATAAAAGGAGGTTAAATCCTGCAGTTGAAATTAATCTTGAGGGTGAGAGCTCTTTGTTCACATCCACTAATTACCAGTACCTGCAATAAAGATAAGATTCAAAAGTAAAACAGGAAACTGCAGTGTGACCCACTGACCAATGGCACACCTAATCAGGCCACAGTTAAATTCTGTTGGGTATTTAAAAGGAACCTCATGCACAGCACACAATTACTTCCACTGTACCACAAATATCACACAATTCCTGGGATGTACGCCCTCACTCACACACACACACACACACACACACACACACACACACACACACACACACACACGCTATGTCTATGCTTGGCAACATGGTAATTAGTGGCAATGAACTTTCTATAAAAGAGGAAAATGGGCCAGTGTTCAGCTGCAGGGTGTGTTGCCATTGATTGGGGGATGGAAAGACTGGTATAGAGAGTAAACTTGGCTTCTAACAGACTGAATGAAAAAAACGAAAACCGCTTTGGTTACAGTTTGCCTTTGTGCTGACTAGGGATGTATATCGTTAAGATTTTATTGATCCGATACCCTTATCGATATTGATACCCCTTATTTAGCTGTACTATTATCGGTACTACAGTATATGTAATTGGTGTAGGGCTGCGCTATATGGCCTTTTATTATTATCTCAATAGTTTTAGGCCATGTCTCGATACACAATATAGATCTTGATATTTTGCCTTAGCCTTGAATTAACACTTGATGCATATAATCTGGGCAGCATACGAAGGTCCTGAGTAGTCCTGAGTTCAATCCTGGGCTCAGGATCTTTCTGTGTGGAGTTTGCATGTTCTCCCTGTGACTGCGTGGGTTCCCTCCGGGTACTCCGGCTTCCTCCCACCTCCAAAATCATGCACCTGGGGATAGGTTGATTGGCAACACTAAATTGGCCCTAGTGTGTGAATGTGAGTGTGAATGTTGTCTGTCTATCTGTGTTGGCCCTGTGATGAGGCGGCGACTTGTCCAAGGTGTATCCCGCCTTCCGCCCTAATGCAACTGAGATAGGCTCCAGCAGCTCCCGCGATCCCAAATGGAACAAGCGGTAGAAAACGGATGGATGGCATATAATCACAGCAGTATGATGATTCTATGTGTCTACATTAAAACATTCTTGTTCATACTGCATTAATATATGCTAATTTTAAACTTTCATGCAGAGAGGGAAATCACAACTAAGTAAATTTACCAAAACTGTATTCATTAAATAGTTATTAAGTACTGGCACAAACATTCATGTAATTTCCAAAACAGAAAGTGCACAATTGTCAGAGACATTCTAAAACAAGCTATTAGTGCACTTTTGTGCATGATGTCACTAAGATGACATATCAAAACAACACTAAATTAAAGTGCACTTTTTGTACAGAACGCCACTACAATAGTTTAAAACAAATAAAGTGCACTTTTGTGCATGATGTCACACAAGGTATTTCAATAACTGTCAAATTAAAATGAGCTGCAGAATAGGAAATCAAATAGTGTATGTCCTTTACTATGTGGTAGGTTACTGCGGACATTATATCCTTCTGTTTTTGGCTATTTTTTTCATATGGTGTTGATGTGGAAATGGTTGCATCTGCATTTTGTGGGTGTGGCACCGGCCGGAGTTGACATGCTGAGGTTCAAGCACTTTTCATTCTCTAGCGTGGGGACTTTTTAAATGATGCTCTATTAGCAGTGCTGCTACTATTTGTAGCAACGCTTTAGCCCCATATTTGACAAATTACGGTTGTCTGTTTAACATCTTCCCGTTTGAAGCCAAACCACAAACAGACGATGGACCCTGTGCTATTTTTCTTGGGAATTAATTCTTCTTCCTTCATTTGTTACCGTCTGAGATGTGTTGTATCCGAAATAGCTGCAATCGCTCGTTTGCTTCTCTTAGGGTATTGATGTGTGATTTCCAAAAGCGCCCGTGCATGTAGAAAAAGGAGAAACACGGGTATGTCTGGGTGTCTCGCCTCCATCTTTCTAGTGGTTGCCGGGTTGTTATGAAGCTGGCTGTAGCGCGTTCTTTCTGATGTCACTTCCTGTGTGGGGCGCGGTCATTTTGGCGTCACTTCCTCTCCGAACTCAGTTTGTAAACAATCAGTGAGTCCATACAAAGTTAGGAGTCGGAGATTCAAGAAATAAACGGTGCACTTACCCGTGTAAAAAATTGTCTAAGGAGGGGGACCTTAAACAGTGATTTAGTGTGGCTGAAACGAAGCTCAGGCTAAATAATTATTCATTTAAGGGGCTATCGGCTCAGTGTAGGCATTGCCTTAAACAAGTCAACTATGTTTGCTAATGTAGTTGTTATGTCACCATCTTGTAGAGACCAGACAGATGGATCACTGTTTTGATTCATTACATCCATCCATCCATCATCTTCCGCTTATCCGAGGTCGGGTCGCGGGGGCAACAGCCTAAGCAGGGAAACCCAGACTTTCCTCTCCCCAGCCACTTCGTCTAGCTCTTCCAGGGGGATCCCGAGGCGTTCCCAGACCAGCTGGGAGACATAGTCTTCCTAACGTGTCCTGGGTCTTCCCCGTGGCCTCCTACCGGTTGGACGTGCCCTAAACACCTCCCTAGGGAGGCGTTCGGGTGGCATCCTGACCAAATGCCCGAACCACCTCATCTGGCTCCTCTCGATGTGAAGGAGCAGCGGCTTTACTTTGAGTCCCTCCCGGATGGCAGAGCTTCTCACCCTATCTCTAAGCTCGAAATTTAATTTATGCATTCATGTACAGAGCACAGATCTTTTTAAAGGATATATCAAATATATAAATAAATGCAATCAATTTGCATGTTTTGTGGGTGTGCATTTTGTAACAGTAGAAATAGTTTTGTGGTTATGTTACACACGAACGTATTTGGGTGACGGACCGGATATTGACAGCTACCAACCTATATATGCGTCAGTGTTGTGTGAACAATACACATTTAAAAAGACTGAGTGATTAAGTGTAATGCTCAATCATCCAGTTGTAGCGAGAGACAGAACCAACTAAAAAACATTTAAGCAAGGTGTGTTTCGATGCCACGTCGGAAAAGCAATGGAAATGAGTGACGACAGACGGCGACTACGGACCTGTCAGCGTATTTTATTTTGCGTGAAAGCAACTTTATGGATTATTGTGTCGCTTAAATTGTTCACTTAATGGATTGAATTATTATTTGCCTGTGGATTGATGGCTGTGAGGATGGTTGATGAAGCCGGTAGCGGCGGTCGTGAGTCAAGTGGCGTTCTCTTGAAACTAACTCTTCTTAGCGTGCGTGACTTTGAGAGAATTTTGAGGATGAATTGTGGTGTTAGAGTTTTGTGTGGTGTTGCTTCCTATTTGTAAATATTACAAGCTGATTTGTTATGTGTACAAAGCAGCAGCTAAACTGAATGTGACAGTGTGTCATAATTACAGAGGTAAAAAAAAAAAATACAGATAGCAGTACTGTTATTACAGAAGCTTTATACGGTCCAGGAGGACCAGCCCAATTAGGAACTAGTACTAAAAAATACCAGTACTCGGTATACATTTCTCAAATAATTTAACTCAAAGTAAGATTCGTTAAAAACATGGAAACACTTTAACCTGATCGTGTTTGGCGTTTTAAAAATCGGGTTAACAAACCTAGATTATATGATTTGAAACCTGTTTGCTCTGGCTTTGTAGGTGTTATCAGTGCGCCAATCACCGTGGAGGACCAACTCGTCAGTCTTTACCACACAAGCGAAGAAGAACAAGCTAGTAGTTGGTGAGAAGCGTTTCCACCAACAATCATACAAGATAAACATATAGGAGCTGAAATAAGTCAATATTTTTAAATATATAATATAAAAACCTACCAGTTTAATAAGTGTCAGGATGTTCTCAAAGAAGACACTAAATGTGTTACCTGACACCAGCACATCCTGGCTAGAGGAGGGACAGGTGAATAAAAACCTCTAAACAGAGATATTTTGACACTAAAACTTGTTTGTAAACACAATGGAATAAATGCAGGGTAAAATCAAAACGACTATGTTTTGTTATTCAGTAGACATGAATAATAGTGGTAGATCGCATGACTTCAAAACAGCATTGATCACATTCATTCAGCTCATCCACAACATCCCTTTTCATACTTTTAGTAATGTAAGCATTAAGCATACAAATACAACAATTAAGACAACACAATGATCAATATACAATAATTCCCTGCTGAGTTTTTCTTGATAGTAAATAGTAGAAGTAGTTAACCAAAAGTGTGATCTTCTGGTAAGTCTCTGATGATCATAATAACCACAAATGTCATTTAAACATATTAAAACATTACAAACAACAGCAAATAGCAGTGGGAAGTTGTTGTAGTCGGTTCGATCTGCAGCTTGAAAGCTAGTAGCTCTTCCATGTAGCATGTCGCATTTTCTTCCTTTATTTAAATTCCCACATAGCTTTACAAGCTGAAATACCACAATCGGCCACCAGTGTACAAGAGGCACAAAAGGTGTGAAAAGAGAAGTAACCAAATTATTGAGGAAAACAAACTAATTTAGTGCATAGAAAAGTACTGATTGACGAACACTGCCAGTGTGTGGAGACATTTTGGGTTTGACCGTAAAGTCCCATGCTGAGAATTTTGATGACTTCCAGACAGCATTCAACCACAGGCGCTGGCACCAGTCCTTATGGCGACACTGACTCTTATTTTGGAGTGCAGCGTTGAGGTTAATATAGGGATGAGCAGGGCAGCGACCATAAACCACCATGACCGCAATGTACCACTGTAAGGAACACAGCTCTCGTATTGCTCATAACTGCCTTAATCCAATACAGTACAGGATTGTTTTAGACTAAAGGTGCATATTTTCAATGGTGGATCATTACATATTCTAAAAAAATATGGCAGTTTAAAACTAAATTGAAAAGATTGTGAACGAATGTGGAGCATTGTCAGTGTAACATTTAATTTCTTTCTCTACATGGAGGGGTTATGTGGGTGCGTGCGCATATGTTGGCTTTTGCAACAGATAGAGAGAGATGACGGTATATTGTCATTAGAAACATTCATCCATCCATTTCTTACCACTTGTCCCTCTCGGGGTCACGGGGGTGATGGCGCCTATTCCAGGTGGGGTACACCCTGGATAAGATGCCGCCTCATCGCAGGGCCAACACACAGACAGACAAGAGTCACATTCACACACTAGGGCCAATTTAACGCATGAACTCCATTCATCCTTGGTGTTTTGTTTGGGACAGTGCACATGTTTGTACATCACCAGTACCAGATGCAGACCAACCAACTACTACAAAATAATAATAATAACTGCTATAGCAGCCGCACATTAATGCTGCCACGACGATGATTCTTGCTGGCCTACTGCCCTCGGTAATGGCACCATTCCAAAAGTATGTGGGCTCTATTGATAACCTCACTAACAACTTCAACAACGCCCTGCGCGAAACCATTGATAGTATAGCACCGCTGAAGTTAAAAAAGGCTCCAAAAAGGCGTACGCCATGGTTTACAGAAGAAACTAGAGCTCAGAAATTATTATGGAGAAAGCTGGAACGCAAATGGTGCACCATCAAGCATGGAATGATAGTTTAATAACTTATAAACGCATGCTTACCTTAGCTAAAATTAAATATTACTCAAATCTCATCCGCCTTAATAAAAGCGATCCAAAATTTTTGTTTAGTACAGTAGCATCGCTAACCCAACAAGGGACTCCTTCCAGTAGCTCCACCCACTCGGCAGATGACTTTATGAAGTTCTTTACTTGACCCACTTCCTAAGAAACTTATCAAGGAGCTCTTTGTATTATTAGGTCCATCAGTGCTAAATATTATAAATGTATCACTTTCCTCGGGCACTGTTCCCCTAGCATTCAAAAAAGCGGTTAATCATCCTCTCCTTAAAATACCTAACCTCGATCCTGACCGCATGGTAAACTATCGACCGGTGTCTCACCTTCTCTTTATTTCAAAAATCCTCGAAAAAATTGTTGCAGAGCAGCTAAATGAACACTTAGCGTCTAACAATCTATGTGAAACCTTTCAATCCGGTTTCAGGGCAAATCACTCTACTGAGACAGCCCTCGCAAAAATGACTGATGATCTATTGCTAACGATGGATTCTGATGCGTCATCTATGTTGCTGCTCCTCGATCTTAGCACTGCTTTCGATACCGTCGATCATAAAATATTATTAGAGCGTATCAAAACACAAATTGGTATGTCAGACTTAGCCCTGTCTTGGTTTAACTCTTATCTTACTGACAGGGTGCAGTGCGTCTCCCATAACAGTGTGACCTCGGACTATGTTAATGTAACGTGTGGAGTTCCCCAGGGTTCAGTCCTTGGGCCTGCACTCTTCAGCATCTACTTGCTGCCGCTGGGTGACGTCATACGCAAATACAGTGTTAGCTTTCACTGTTATGCTGATGACACCCAACTCTACATGCCCCTAAAGCTGACCAACACGCCGGACTGTAGTCAGCTGGAGGCGTGTCTTAATAAAATTAAACAATGGATGTCCGCTAACTTTCTGCAACAACGCCAAAAAAACGGAAATGCTGATTATCGGTCCTGCTAGACACCGACCTCCATTTAATAATACACCTGTAACATTTGACAACCAAATAATTAAACAAGGCGACTCTGTAAAGAATCTGGGTATTATCATCGACCCAACTCTCTCCTTTGAGTCACACATTAAAAGCGTTACTAAAACGGCCTTCTTTCATCTCCGTAATATCGCTAAAATTCGCTCCTTTTTGTCCACTAACGACACGAAGAACATTATCCATGCGTTTGTTACGTCTCGTCTCGACTACTGTAACGTATTATTTTCAGATCTCCCCATGTCTAGCATTAAAAGATTACAGTTGGTACAAAATGTGGCTGCTAGACTTTTGACAAGAACAAGAAAGTTTGATCATATTACGCCTATACTGGCTCACCTGCACTGGCTTCCTGTGCACTTAAGATGTGACTTTAAAGCTTTACTACTTACGTATAAAATACTACACGGTCTAGCTCCTTCCTATCTTGCCGATTGTATTGTACCATATGTCCCGGCAAAAAACCTGCATTCAAAGGACACCGGATTATCAGTGATTCCTAAAGCCCAAAAAAAGTCTGCGGGCTATAGAGCGTTTTCCGTTCGGGCTCCAGTACTCTGGAATGCCCTCCCGGTAACAGTTCGAAATGCTACCTCAGTAGAAGCATTTAAGTCTCACCTTAAAACTCATTTGTATACTCTAGCCTTTAAATAGACCTCCTTTTTAGACCAGTTTTATTTGCCGCTTCTTTTCTTTTCTTTTTCTCCTCTGTCCCCCCCTCCCTTGTGGAGGGGGTCGGGTCCGATGGCCATGGATGAAGTACTGGCTGTTCAGAGTCGGGACCCAGGATGGACCGCTCGCCTGTGTATCGGTTGGGGACATCTCTACGCTGCTGATCCGACTCCGCTTGGGATGGTTTTCTGTGGATGGGACTCTTGCTGCAGTCTTGGATCCGCTTTGAACTGAACTCTCGCGGCTGTGTTGGAGCCACTATGGATTGAACTTTCACAGTATGTTAGACCCGCTCGACATCCATTGCTTTCGGTCCCCTGGGGGGGGTGGGTTGCCCACATATGAGGTCCTCTCCAAGGTTCTCATAGTCATCATTGTCACTGGCGTCCCACTGGGTGTGAGTTCGCCATGCCCACTGGGTGTGAGTTTTCCTTGCCCTTATGTGGGTTCTTCCGAGGATGTCGTAGTCGTTTGTACAGTCCTTTGAGCCATTTGTGATTTAGGGCTAAATAAACAAACATTGATTGATGATTGATTGATTGAAAATCTAATTGTCTTTCCTAGACTTAAATTTTCTCCTCTCTGAGCTGCCACTTTATCGTGGTAGAGGAGTTTGTGTGTCCCAATGATCCTAGGAGCTATGTTGTCCGGGGGCTTTATGCCCCCTGGTAGGGTCTCCCAAGGCAAACAGGTTCTAGGTGAGGGATCAGACAAAGAGCAGCTCGAAGATCTCTATGAAGAAGACAAAACATGGACCCAGATTTCCCTCGCCCGGACGCGGGTCACCGGGGCCCCCCTCTGGAGCCAGGCCCGGAGGTGGGGCACGATGGCAAGCGCCTGGTGGCCGGGCCTGTTCCCATGGGGCCCGGCCGGGCACAGCCCGAAGAGGCCACATGGGTCACCCCTCCAATGGGCTCACCACCCATAGCAGGGGCCATAGAGGTCGGGTGTAATGTGAGCTGGGCGGCAGCCGAAGGCAGGGCACTTGGCGGTCCGATCCTCTGCTACAGAAGCTAGCTCTTGGGACGTTCCGGCTTCCTCCCACTTCCAAAGACATGCACCTGGGGATAGGTTGATTGGCAACACTAAATTGGCCCTAGTGTGTGAATGTGAGTGTGAATGTTGTCTGTATCTGTGTTGGCCCTGCGATGAGGTGGCGACTTGTCCAGGGTGTACCCCGCCTTCCGCCCGATTGTAGCTGAGATAGGCGCCAGCGGCCCCCGCGACCCCACAAGGGAATAAGCGGTAGAAAATGGATGGATGGATGGATATATTAGGACTGGGCAACGATTAAAAATTTTAATCGAAATTAATCGCACTATTTCTCCGATTAATCGCGATTAACTGCACTGTATACGCAAAGCCCAATAATGAATTCAAAAGTAGTGTGTAATGCACCTTTATTGGAATATTCCCCCACATGAACAAAAGCGCCAAAACATTTGTTGTGCAAACACAATTTAAATCAGTCCTTGTTAAACAGTAGCAGTTAAATAGCATATTTTATGAAAATCAACTCAAAAAATGTCAATACAAACATTTAAGCTTATTGCCACTGCCAGGGTATTTAAGTTATCCTGGTTGTTATGGAAAATAAATATAATCTACATACAAATCTCTGAGCCACAATCATAACATCTGAATAGGCAATTTCTGAGGTAACAGCAGGGTCTTGTGTTTAAAAAACCTATATTTTAGGTAGTGGGCTGTTTTAGGGAATTTTTGATCAAATTATCCGTAGTAGCAATATTAATAATGTTGTGTTTATTCTGCATAGTGCACTTAAAATAATTATGACCATATCTAGGAATTGATATGATGGGAATTTTCCGATTGTTTGCTTGGTGCTTTGATAAACTGAACACATATACCTGGGACTATTTGTGATGTTATGAGCCAGGGAAAAAAAGAACTACCCTACCCAGCATGCAACAGGAGTAACGAGCATGCGCGGTAGCCCGGTATAGGTTGTGTTGCCATGACGGCATCTTGTATGTTGTGATATGCACGCTCTGAAAGCAAACGTTAAGAACTCAGCCAACACTCCTCGTCTGCATTATTCATAAATAGACAGACAACACATATACTCCGCTGCTTCACAAGCCGCTGGATGGAGACGGAAAAGTATTCCCTTGCTTGCTAGCCGGTCTAGCAAGCACGCGTCATTCAGTCCAAAACGGCCCGATCTATCCACATTCAGAATTGTCTGGCGGTCGTAAGTGATCACGGAGTGACCACGCTGTAAGCCAGCCATGAAATTTGCAGAATTGTCCGGTATTTTTGCCAAATGTTCCATCTTTACCAAGAGCCCCTCCACGCCGAAGTACATCCGGGAGATGCCATCTTGTTAAGAAAAGACGTTAACAAAATAAAAGCATGTAAACAACATACGCAAATGTGCGATAAAATAATTGTCGGCGTTAATAGATTGATGAGTTAACGCGTAATTAACGCATTAATTTGCCCACCCCTAATATATATATATATATATATATATATATATATATATATATAATTTTTTTATTCTATTTTGTTTTTGAAAATTGTGAATTAATTTAAAATCGAAAAGAATTACGCTGGCGATCCCATTTTTTTTTGCACCCCTATTAAACCAAACAAAAGGGAGAGGAGCAACAACTTTAGATGAAGCACATTTGAGCATTCTACTCATTTTCACTATGAGTGACACCCTAACAACAATTGACGTATCGTATAGAAGTTTTCTATTTGTGATCCAACTGACAGACTGTAAGAGTAAAATGTATCCCACCGGAAAATAATTGCCAAGTAGTAACTGTGTGAAATACAGACAAATACAAAAATAAAACTTAACAGCCACTAATATCCATTAAGGGATTGTTGTAAATCAAGGAAGCAAAATAGACAAAAAAAAAAAAAAAGAGAGCGGTGACAAATTTGGCCATATCAGCACAGAATGTATTTCGCAAGAAAATACTCAAAAGCCAAAGTTTGCCCTGCCATCTTTTCAATTGCACATCTACTTCTAATTTTGGCTCAAGCATAAAAGCCAACTTGGTGAAATAAGCTATCAAAGTTAGCATCATTCGGCTTCAAAAATTCTATGGATAAATAATATGACCGTATGAGTGAGATAACCAAGGTATTTGTTGCCCCCTTCAATCGGCCGTACTGATCATTATCTACAGGCAGTCAAGTGACATTCTCATGGAAAGGGATTTTCAACCGGAGGCATGCAGCAACAAAATAAAATTATTTGCATCCATTTAAGCTCAGTGCAGATGTGCAAGGTTCTATGATCTTGCCTTAAAAAGGTGAATACTGGTGCAGCAAATTCTCGCACCAGATGCCCTAAAAACATCGGCTTCAACACATCGCGCCACCCCGAAACACGGCCATGACAAATTTACAGGTACAGTTTGCCAAATCCACCTTGTACATAAAAGTTATTATTATCGGTCTCCATGTATCCATACATCCACTTTCTACCGCTTGTCCCTTTTGGGGTCAAGTAGCAGAAAGTTAGTGGTATCGGCTTCAACAAATATATTGTGCATTCGTTGTATTTTTGTGTGTTAATGTGGTAATAAATGTAAAATTTGTTTGATATAAAATCAGATTTTATGATTTAACATTTACCACTGAGCTGATAATGATAACGGTGTTATCCAGTTGATATATCTTGGTTAGTTTACATTTCTAGGTCTTACTTGCCAGTTTGGATTCATTTCAGTTTATCCTAGTTGTGCCAGTCTTGTCTGTTTTTGAGCCCTGCCAAGTGTTTATAATGTAAGTATTGTACTTATCACACACCAGCTGTTTGATTGTAACGTGCATCTTAAATTGTATTTATGATTGGAAATATTTGGAGGTGTTGAAATCGCCATGTAAAATCAACAATGGTAATCAGTAGCACTTATATGGCATATCCAATGTAAATTAGCATCAAACTGGCTTGAAAAGTATAGCCTTTGAATGTTGTCTGTCTATCTGTGTTGGCCCTGCGATGAGGTGGCGACTTGTCCAGGGTGTACCCCGCTTTCCGCCCGATTGTAGCTGAGATAGGCACCAGTGCCCCCTGCAACCCCAAAGGGAATAAGCGGTATAAAATGGATGGGGTGGATGGATACATTTACATAAATTGTCACTCTGTAAATTGTACTGAATTCGCTAACTGTTCCGAACCTACTCAGTGGCCTAGTATTTAGAGTGTCCCCCCTGAGATCGGCAGGTTGGGAGTTCAAACCCTGGCCGAGTCATACCATAGACTATAAAAATGGGACCAATTGCCTCCCTGCTTGGCACTCAGCATCAAGGGTTGGAATTGGGGGTTAAATCCCCATAAACGATTCCCGGGCGCGGCACCGCTGCTGCCCACTGCTGCCCTCACTTCCCTGGGGGTACTCAAGGGGATGGGTCAAATGCAGAGGACAAATTTCACCACACCTAGTGTGTGTGCGACGATCATTGGTACTTTACTTTAACTTTAATGTACCTGTAACATAACTGTGTGGGAAAAGAACCATCTTTCAAGGAATGGGCTAAATTAGTCGTCTATAAAAGTAAATTGTATGGCTAATTTGAGCTGGCACTGAATTTGTAAATATTTTCATAGAAACATTGATACAGGTGAATGAACTCTGACACACACACACACGCACAAACACACCCAGACACAGCACTCATGAGAGAAATGCAAACATCAAGGTGACGGTTCTTGCTTGTGGCTGTTTACCAGTCTGGTTTTAACTGTCACTCATCCAAGACCATCGCATGCATTAGTAGAAAGACACAGATACACAATCATATTTGAATACTCGGCAGAGTTTTCCCATTCAAACGTCAATGCGGGATGGGAGTTGTTCAGTCCAACTGAATCCTTATTTATACTGTAGCATTTTTAATTTCTGGAATTCTGGCCTTCATGCGGTAAGAGGATAGGCAGCTCAGTGCAGATGGACACAACACGGAAGAGTCTAAACACAAGTAATAACTTCAAAGCCAATGAGACTGCAGCAGCAGAATTTTAATAACGCTGACAATCCAAGCCCCTTAACCGGATATGTGCGCATGTGTATTGGTGATGGAATAAACTTTGCACTAGACAAGAATGACATTCTATCTGTGGCACGGCCAACAAACACACACACACACACACACACACACACACACACACACACACACGCACACACACACACACACACGCACTTACGGGCAGACACACAGGAAAAGAGAAGGGCCTTTGTTGCTCACCTGCTGGACTTCTGTCTCTCCGTTTGATGTCTTCTCGTTATACACAAAGGAGTTGAAAATCTTCTGCAGAGAGAGAGTGAAAACAAGACAGTTCGGTTAGATCAATATTAGGAACCAATCTCCATCCGGCCCACTGGCTAATAATCTTTTTATTGACAGAAATGTTTGTGTCGGATTTTTTTTTATTATCAGTGGTCATACTGTATTTCAGCTTTGACAGATATGCAACTAGTGGGGCGATCGATATGCGCACGTCATAGTCCAACATTACATGTATTTAACTCTTAGCCAACGTGGAAAATCCAGTCTAACCAAGCGCATGGGTAGGGTGAGCTGCATACCTTACATGTATACTACACCTACACAAATTCCATCGTTGAAGTCTCATTCGAATCTAGGGCTACATGGGCGATAAATCGATATATACGATATATCGCGGGTTTGTCTCTGTGCGATATAGAAAATGACTATATCGTAATATTCGAGTATAAGGAATCAATAAAGTACTATCTATCTATCTACTTTGCACTCAGGACTTTTAGCTGCGGGCGTACACTTTAGGCTCTCCTCGCTCTTTCCTGTCTCTCCATCTTGCAAACAAGCAGGCGCACATTCTTACATAAGTCACAAACTATCACGTCACACGTTACATACACGCCCTCGCAGGGCAAAGAGGTGGTGGCGTGGCTAACGTTAGCAGCTAACGTAGCCGTACAAGAGAACGATGGTGCATATCTGGTTACAAATGAAGGAAGACTTAATTCCCAATAAAAACAGCAGGGTTTCCATCGTCTGGCGGTGGTTCGGCTTCAAGTGAGAATATGTCGAACAGACAACCGCAATTTGTCAAGTGTGGGGGGAAAAGCTATGCTATAAAACGTAGCATGACTGCTAATATGTAGCATCATTTGTAAAGTCACTCGCTAGAGAATTTCATATTCTTAGTAACATACCACATAGTGAAGGACAAATACTATTTGATTTCCTATTATGCAGATCATTTTTATTTGTCACTTAAAATGTCTGACAATCTTGCAATTTATGTTTTGGAAATGACTTGAATGTTTGTGCCATTGCTTAATAACTTTAATAAATACACTTTTGGTCAATTGACTTAGTTGTGATTTCCCTCTCTGCATGAAAGTTTAAAAGTAGCGTATATTAATGCAGTATGAATAAGAATGTTTTAATGTAGACACTATAGAATCATCCTACTGCTGTGATTAAATGTATCAAGTGTTCATTCGAGGCCAAGGCAAAATATCGTAATATATATCGCATATCGCGATATGGCCTAAAAATATCGCGATATTAAAAAAAGGCAATATCGCCCAGCCCTATTCTAATCTTTAATGTCTGTCATTTGATTTTTCACCCTATCATCACATTGACTACGTTTCCATACAAGAAATCAGTCTGATTTCTCAAATAATTCAGCTCAAAATAAGCATTTTACAACACATGGAAAAATCTGATCATGTTTGGCTTTTGAAAAGTTGAACTAACACATCTAGATTAAGTGATTAAAAGCCAGATCTCTCAAGTTGGTGTTTGGTGCCAGAGGGGACCCTTCGTCCGCGCATGCGTCAGTCTCAACTTGCAGGATATAACCCGGAAGGAGATCCCATTCAAGAAAAACATCGGCAACAACTGGAATGAAGAAGAGATTGTATATTTGCTGCACACATTAAAAGAGCAGAACATTTTGAAGTGCTTCAATAGGAGAAAAACAAATAAGATTTGTTTAATGAGGTAGCTAAGGAAATGGAAAATGTCGGCATTATTTAAATTTCAGAACAAATACGAGTGAGATAATGGAAGAGAATGAAGCGGTATAATACAAGGCAACGAAGAAAGCGTACACAACTCTCCTCACGCTGAATTTGAACTGATTGGCAATAACTTTGTATTCCGCACAACTGGCAAGCTTAGACAGAACAATAGCAACCCTAATTTGAAGGGGTGTTATGTTACAAACAGTGTTTTCCTTCGGACTTAAAACTCTATCCATCAATCCACAGAGCTTATTAAATGAACTTTGAGACATTTAATTTTTTTGTTACCGTCCGAAAAGTCATTCAAAACAACTCTCTCCCACTTTTATGTGCTTTGGACCTGTATCCAACTACTCTGAGACCCACTTCTTTTTTTCTTTTTTTTTATCAACAGAATGTGCGCTTCATTCACTAACTGTGTTACAAAAAGATCACTTAGAATAATACATAATGTTGGATATGGGGAACATACAAACCCTTTATTTATTAAATCACAATTATTACAATTGTACGATTTGGTGCATTTGCAAACAGCTAAAATTATGGACAAAGCAAACTATAACCTGCTACCCAAGAATGTATAACAATTATTCTCAACAAAAGAGGAGAAATATGACCATGGAGGAAAATCTAATTTAAAACATTTGTACGTCCATACAACAGTTAAAACCTTTAGTATATCAGTATGTGGAATTAGCACCAATATGATTCATTTTAAGAGACTGTTCAAACTACAAGTGTTCACAAAGTATACAGAACAAGAATTATGATGAACATCTTGAACCCTTTTTTTCCTTTTTTTTTTTTTTATTGAGACAAAGATTATTATGTATTTAATAGGGCTGCGAATCTTTGGGTGTCCCACGATTCGATTCAATATCGATTTTTGGGGTCGCAATTCGATAATATATCGATATTTTTGATTCAACGCGATTCTCGATTCAAAAACGATATTTTTTTTCGATTCAAAACGATTCTGTATTCATTCAATACATAGGATCTCAGCAGGATCTACCCCAGTCTGCTGACATGCTAGCAGAGTAGTAGATTTTTTAAAAAACCTTTGAGATTTATAAAGGACATTGTTTTATCAACTGATTGCAATAATGTAAATTTGTTTTAACAATTAAACGAACCAAAAATATGACTTATTTTATCTTTGTGAAAACATTGGACACAGTGTGTTGTCAAGCATATGAGATGTAATGCAAGTATAAGCCACTGTGACACTATTGTTCTTTTTTTTATTTTTATAAATGTCTAATGATAATGTCAATGAGGGATGTTTAATCACTGCTATGCTGAAATTATGATAATATTCATTTTTGTTTCACTACTTTTGGTTTGTTCTATGTCGTGTTTGTGTCTCCTCTCAATTGCTGTGTTTATTGTAGTGTTGCTGGGTCAGGTTTGGTTTTGGAATTGGAATGCATCGTTATGGTATTGCTGTGCAGACGTTTGTTGGATTGATAAAAAATAAATAAATAAATACCTAAAATCGAATTAATAAAAAGATGAGAATCGATTCTGAATCACACAACGTATTCGATTCGATTTTTTCCCACACTCCTAGTATTTAATATTTGTTTTGTTTGCTTACTATGGTAAATGATTTATTTATTATTTATTTGTTCACTGTTCTGTTACAGAGAACAAGGAAATTGGATAAAGTTGCTATGATATAGGGTTGGGCGATATATCGATGTACTCGATATATCGCGGGTTTGTCTCTGTGAGATATAGAAATTGACTATATCGTGATATTCGAGTATACGTTCTCACGCAGTTGCTTTTAGCGGTGGGCATTACACTACAGGCTCTTCACTCTTTCTTGCCTGTCCTTCTCACAGACAGCAAGCGCACAAACTTACACACGTCACATACTGTCTTGTGACTCACGTCATACGTTACATACGTATACGCCCTCGCGGAGCAGAGAGGTAGCAGCATGGGTAACGTTAGCTGTGATGCTAGCAGAGCCGTGCGAGTGGTAATACGAGAGAAAGAAGGTGCGAATGAAGGAAAAATTAATTCCCAAGAAAAACAGCAGGGAATCCATTGTCTGGCAGCGGTTTGGTTTCAAGTGGGAATATGTCCAACAGACAACCATAATTTGTCAAGTGTGGGGCAAAAGCGTTGCTATAAAAAGTAGCATTACTGCTAATATGTAGCATCATTTGAGAAGACACCCGCTAGAGAATGAAGAGTGTTTACTCCGCATATCAACGTCTCCATTCGGTGCCACACACCCAAACCATCAAAATGCCAAGGCAAACATTTCCAGATCAACACTGTATGATCTCTGCATGAAAGTTTGAAATGAGCATATATTAATGCGGTATGAACAAGAATGTTTTAATGTAGACACTTGGAATCATCATACTGCTGTGATTATATGTCCGTCCATCCATCCATCCATTTTCTACCGCTTGTCCCTTACGGGGTCGCGGGGGGCGCTGGCGCCTATCTCAGCTTCAATCAGGCGGAAGGCGGGGTACACCCTGGACAAGTCGCCACCTCATCGCAGGGCCAACACAGATAGACAGACAACATTCACACTCACATTCACACACTAGGGCCAATTTAGTGTTGCCAATCAACCTATCCCCAGGTGCATGTCTTTGGAAGTGGGAGGAAGCCGGAGTACCCGGAGGGAACCCACGCATTCACGGGGAAAACATGCAAACTCCACACAGAAAGATCCCGAGCCTGGATTTGAACCCAGGACTAGAGGAACTTCGTATTGTGAGGCAGACGCACTAACCCCTCTGCCTCCGTGAAGCCCATATGTATCAAGTGTTAATTTGAAGGCTAAGGCAAAATATAGAGATATATATCGTGTATCGTGATATGGCCTAAAAAAATATTGTGATATTAAAAAAAGACCATATAGCCCAGCCCTACTTTGATATGTAAATGTGTTGGATTAAAAAAGCTCTGCGTCTTCCTACTCCTTTTCGGACGTGCTGTAATAAAAACACTGGAATTGTGTGATGCATTGCATTGTATCGTATGCATGTTCGAAATAAATATCCAGTCATCCAAGTAATACGACATAAAAGTGAAATGAGCTCAATTATAGCAACAAATGAAGCATAACGATGCAATATGTACATACACACAGCTAGCCTAAATGGCATGTTAGCATTGATTAGTTTGTAGTCATGCAGTGACCAAATATGCCTGATTAGCACTCCACACAAGTCAGTAAAATCAACAAAGCTCACCTTTGTGCATTAACACAGTTTGTTGGACAAAATGGGACAAACAAGGAGTGCCATAAAACACGTCTTACTGTGGCAGTGTCCGAGAAAGTTGTACACGTAAACAAACCATGGTGTGTTCAAGGACCGCTGAAATTTAGTAGGACAAAACGGTGCTCGCCAAATCTTCTCATCAGTGAAGCATGTTTCTTAATAAACAGTGGTATTTCTAAAAATTTGGAAGGTTTGTGTCATATTTGTTCTCTTACAGAAACAATTTTAAAACAAACATTTTAGTTTTTCCACCATCTTTTCCATTAACATACATTTTTTAAAAAGCTCCAGGGAGCCACCAGGGCGGCGATAAAGAGCCGGTTGCGGCTCGCCGACCACAACACTAGACAGATGTGATATCAAATATGCAGAAGACATCCGTAATGCTTCTAATAAAACATATTTAAACAGATTTACCTGGTTTATTTACCATTTAGAATTTTTATCCATCCATCCATTTTCTACCGCTTATTCCCTTTTGGGGTCGCGAGGGGCGCTGGCGCCTATCTCAGCTACAATTGGGTGGAAGGCGGTGTACACCCTGGACAAGTCGCCACCTCATCGCAGGGCCAACACAGATAGACAGACAACATTCACACACTAGGGCCAATTTAGTGTTGCCAATCAACCTTTTAGTATTTATTTATGGACCCCCATCCACCCCCAACACAAATACATACTCAACACCTGCCACTCAAGGGTCCTTGGAATTGTTCCAACAGTACATGGCGCCCCGACTTATAAGTAGGGCTGGACAATATATCGATATAATCGATATATCGGGGGTTTGTCTCTGTGCGATATAGAAAATGATTATATCGTGATGTTTGAGTGTACGTTCTCACGCAGCTGCTTTTAGCTGCGGGCATTACACTGCAGGCTCTTCTCGCACTTTCCTGTCTCTCTTTTCACAGAGACATAAACAAGCCCACCTTCTTTCATACGTCACATACTGTCACGCGTGCAACGTCACATGCCCTTCCCGAGCAGGGAGATAGCCACATGGGTAACATTAGCTGTAGTGCTAACAGTGCGTTGCGAGTGGTAATTTGAGAGAGAGAAGGTGCGAATCTGGTAACAAATGGAAGAATAATTAATTCCCAAGAAAAACAGCACGGGGTGCATCGTCTGGCGGTGGTTTGGCTTCAAGTGGGAATATGTTGAACAATTATGCAGCAAAAGCGTTGCTACAAAAAGTAGCAGCACTGCTAATTTGTAGCATCATTTGAAAAGTCACCCGCTAGAGAATGAAGAGTGCTTGAAACTGAATGTCAACATCTCCGATCGGTGCCACACTCACAAAATGCCGAAGCAACAATTTCCATTTCAACACCATGTGAAAAAAAAAATCAATCACAGAAGGCGATAACATCCACAGGAACCTACCACAGAACGAAGGACATACACTATTTGATTTCCTATTATGCAGCTCATTTTCATTTGACATTTTCTGATTTTTGTTTTTTGTATTGATGTGTCATCATAGTGACATCATGCACAAAAGTGCACAAATAGATTGTTTTAAAATGTCTCTTGACAATTTTGCACTTGCTATTTTGGAAATGACATGAATGTTTGAACCACTGCTTAATAACTGTTTAATAAATACAGTTTTAGTAAATTGACTTAGTTGTGATTTCCCTCACTGCATGAAAGTTTAAAATGAGCATATATTAATGCAGTATGAACAAGAATGTTTTAATGTAGACACATAGAATCATCATACTGCTTTGATTGATTGATTGATACTTTTATTAGTAGTTTGCACAGTACAGCACATATTCCGTACAATTGACCACTAAATGGTAACACCCGAATAAGTTTTTCAACTTGTTTAAGTCGGGGTCCACGTTGCTGTGATTATATGCACCAATGTTCATTCAAGGGTTAGGCAAAATATCGCGATATATATCGTGTATCGTGACAGGGCCCAAAAATATTGAGATATTAATAAAAAACCATATCGCCCAGCCCTACTTAAAAGTAATGTTAAAATGTTTCCTCGTTTTCGTTAATCCAATAAATATTGTACCTCGTCTCGTCAGATAAGTGTCCATCATTAATTTTAAGTGATTTTGTAAACTAATTTCATCAACTCGTATGAAGGAAATATGACCTAAATATACTGACAAAAACACTTGAAAAGACAAAACATAAGAATAAACACATTGATGGACATCATGTCGAATGTACAGGAACAAGCAAAAACATATTGTTACTAATTAAACACAACACTAATGACAAAAAAGAAGATAAGGTGGTGAAATATGCATTGGTACAGAAAGAAATAACTTTTTATGACATCACCAATGTTTAAAAACATATGTAACAGATCCAGGAGAGAAACCCCTGCTTTTGATTAGCTACAGGTTAGCCATTTTCTCCCCAGTGCCTCTAGTGTTTGTTGTTAGAGCTACTCTGTGGTTTTCACAGCTATGGAGCAGGAGCATGGAGCCAGGCAGGAATGCTCGCCTCTGAAACCTGAGAGGTCTGATGTAGCCAGGGCCAGTGTGGGCCCGTGGCCTCCAATGACCCATAATCAAACACTGACTTGTGCACATATGTTCAAAGAGAGAGAAACACTACATATACTCCAGACTGGCCCATGACTTCCTGCTTACATCTTTACATGGTTCAACACCCATCCATCCATTTTCTACCGCTTATTCCCTTTTGGGGTCGCGGGGGGCGCTGGCGCCTATCTCAGCTACAATCGGGCGGAAAGCGGGGTACACCCTAGACAAGTCGCCACCTCATCACAGGGCCAACACAGATAGACAGACAACATTCACACACTAGGGCCAATTTAGAGTCGCCAATCAACCTATCCCCAGGTGCATGTCTTTGGAAGTGGGAGGAAGCCGGAGTACCCGGAGGGAACCCACGCATTCACGGGGAGAACATGCAAACTCCACACAGAAAGATCCCGAGCCTGGATTTGAACCCAGGACTGCAGGACCTTCGTATTGTGAGGCAGACGCACTAACCCCTCTGCCACCGTGAAGCCATGGTTCAACACAATATAGTAAAAAATATTAAACATTGTTTAAATCATGATGTCCTTTACATTAATGGAATGTCCTTAATTTCCCTCACAGGAGTATCCATTCATCCCTCTAGTTTCTATATCGTTGATTAGGATAGCGTAACTGGCTCTAGACTTCGGGTACAAGCTGGGGTAAACCTTGGACTGGCCACCAGTCAATCATCGAGCGCGTATAGACAACCATTCATACACACTAGAGATGTAGCGATAAACAGGATAAGGATAACTATTAACCGAGGTAATACGCCCGATGGTTCGTATTACCATTTTTATTTTTTGAATAACAATGATTGATAGCTGCACTTTGATAAACTCATGGACTGATTGGCGCCAGCTCATTAGCGTTAATGCTAACATTAAATCTAGAGTCATGAACATCTTTCCCTATTAAGAAACAACATACAGTGGGGCAAAAAAGTATTTAGTCAGCCACCGATTGTACAAGTTCTCCCACTTAAAATGATGGCAGAGGTCTGTAATTTTCATCATAGGTACACTTCAACTGTGAGAGACAGAATGTGAAAAAATAATGTAGGAATTCACATTGTAGGAATTTCAAAGAATTTATTTGTAATTTATGGTGGAAAAAAGGTATTTGGTCAACCCTTCAAATCTCTCACTGATGGAAGGAGGTTTTGGCTCAAAATCTCACGATACATGGCCCCATTCATTCTGTCCTTAACACGGATCAATTGTCCTGTCCCTTTTGCAAAAAACAGCCCCGAAGCATGATGTTTCCACCCACTTGCTTCACAGTAGGTATGGTGTTCTTGGGATGCAACTCAGTATTCTACTTCCTCCAAACACGACAAGTTGAGTTTATACAAAAAAGGATACATGGATGATACAGCAGAGGATTGGGAGAATGTCATGTGGTCAGATGAAACCAAAATAGAACTTTTTGGTATAAACTCAACTTGTGTTTGGAGGAAGAAGAATACTGAGTTGCATCCCAAGAACACCATATCTACTGTGAAGCATGGGGGTGGAAACATCATGCTCTGGGGCTTTTTTTCTGCTAAGGGGACCGACAATAGATCGGTGTTAAGGAAAGAATGAATGGGGCCATGTATCGTGAGATTTTGAGCCAAAACCTCCTTCCATCAGTGAGAGCTTTGAATGGTTGACCAAATACTTATTTTACACCATAATTTACAAATGAATTATTTAAAATTCCTACAATGTGAATTCCTAGATTATTTTTTCACATTCTGTCTCTCACAGTTGAAGTGTACCTATGATGAAAATTACAGACCTCTGTCATCATTTTAAGTGGGAGAACTTGCACAATCGGTGGCTGACTAAATACTATAATGCCCCTCTGTACATCAATCTAAACATATATAAACACATTAATGTCTGAGCAACATTAATGTCTGAGCTATTCAGTTGCGCACATTGAACCTACAAGCTGTGCTCTCTTAGAACACAGTGATGGTTCTATACTCAGAAGAATACTAGACTAAGGAGATTTTGGACCGCTAAACAGAGTAGGACGCCACGACACCTGCCAGAAATAATACACAATCATAGATTTTATTTCTTACACTTTTCATTTAAGTAAATCTTTAAGTGCTACAGTAAGCACCAATATTCTAAACAATAAACGTTTAGCAATAAAACATAAAATACCAACACTAAATATATATATCAGACAAAACATGCACAATAGTGGATTTCCTAACAGTTTGTCTATTTATGTTAGGCAGCACGGTGGTACAGGGGTTAGTGCGTCTGCCTTACAATACGAAGGTCCTGGGTTCAATCCTGCGCTCGGGATCCTTCTGTGTGGAGTTTGCATGTTCTCCCCCTGACTGCGTGGGTTCCCTCCGGGAACTCAGGCTTCCTCCCACTTCCAAAGACATGCACCTGGGGATAGGTTTAATGGCAACACTAAATGGGCCCTAGTGTGTGAACGTGAGTGTGAATGTTGTCTGTCTATCTGTGTTGGCCCTGTGATTAGGTGGCGACTTGTCCAGGGTGTACCCCGCCTTCTGCCCGATTGTAGCTGAGATGGGCTGCAGCACCCCACCCCACCCCCTGCGACCCCGAAAGGGATACGTGGTAGAAAACGGATGGATGGATTTTAGTTGGTTATTCAAAACAAAAGATAACTCCGAAAAAAATCAGTGTGTAAATAATTAGTTTTTGAGCACATTCAACAATACTGCGATAATATTGATGACCCTAATAATTTTGGTCACAATAAGTGGGATATTAAACTTTTGTTTTATCCCTAATATTCACATTCACAGTTGTAGATTATTTAAAGTCTCCAATAAGTCTAGCATGCATGTTATTGAAATGTGTAAGAAAGATGATGATCGTGAATCTCTTCACTTTAAGTGCAAATTAATTACAGTATATATGTATGGTATTTTTCTGAGAGACTTATTAGCATACATACAGTGGGGCAAAAAAGTATTTAGTCAGCCACCGATTGTGCAAGTTCTCCCACTTAAAATGATGACAGAGGTCTGTAATTTTCATCATAGGTACACTTCAACTGTGAGAGACAGAATGTGAAGGAAAAAAATCAGGAGTTCACATTGTAGGAATTTTTAAGAATTTATTTGTAAATTATGGTGGAAAATAAGTATTTGGTCAACCATTCAAAGCTCTCATTGATGGAGGGAGGTTTTGTCTCAAAATCTCAAGATACATGGCCCCATTCATTCTTTCCTTAACAAGGATCAATCGTCCTGTCCCCTTAGCAGAAAAACAGCCCCAAAAGCATGATGTTTCCACCCCCATGCTTCACAGTAGATATGGTGTTCTTGGGATGCAACTCAGTATTCTTCTTCCTCCAAACACAACAAGTTGAGTTTATACCAAAAAGTTTTATTTTGGTTTCATCTGACCATATGACATTGGGGCCATGTATTGTGAGACCTCTGTCATCGTTTTAAGTGGGAGAACTTGCACAATCGGTGGCTGACTAAATACTTTTTTGCCCCACTGTATATATTGTCAGTGCAGTCAGACATGATGAAACACAGTGATTTTATTGTGAAGGCCGGAACTGTTTGACAACAGTGCTGTTGTGTAGTACATCCTGAATTATGGCTGCTGTCTTAAGTAAAGAGTGATGGACCCACTGTCATGAATATGCGTTTGCAAATAAAGGGTCTGAAATTAAAGAAACCAAAACAATAAATGTAAGTTTAAAAACAACTTGTCTGTGTTAATGCAGATACAAGTGCCACCAAAACATTAATGCTCGTCCATTAGTGATGGATCAAACAATAGAGAAGCATCGATGCATTATGTGAATTATATTTTATGAAACATAACGAGTGATACGGTGTCCCTCGATCCCTTGATGTTTGTGTCACTTTAAGAAAAAAACTATGTGACCAATACGGCTGTTATTTGACTGTGAGGCGCTCACAAGTGACATGTTGTACCAAAAAAAGTTTGAGAATTGGTGTGCCCAAGTGTGCGACCATTTTGATCTTATAGCGCTAATTAAGGTATATGTCTTTCTTTACCTGTTTACCATTTGGCTCATTGACCAAAGTTGTGTGTTTCGTTATATTCTATGTACATCGTTTTGTTTTTTAAAAAGTGTATCTATTTGCTAACTATGATCTTATTTGCAAGTCAAATGAAGGGATTTTTTTTAAATCAGCAGATTACACTACTATGAAACACCAACCCAATATCAGTGCAGTACCTGTACTGCCAGTGAGTGTGAGCCACCTTTACCCATCGCTGCGGTCTACCATTAAAATTATCAATATACCATTACAAATTAAATGTTTTAGCGTCTTTCATGACCATTCAGTTGTATTTTTGTTTATTAGTTTTTTTTAAATCAGAACTCATCTTATTTATTAAGCAATTACCAAAGAGGAACCATTTATGAGATAAATTAATTGTACATGAGCATTGTTTTAATACAATTATACCAAGTGAGAATAATATCAATATGAACTCTTAAAGTTAAGTTAGTAAAACCTTTATTTAACCAGATAAGAAACCCATTGAGATCCAGATCTCTTTCACAAGGGTGACCTGGCCAAGAGGTCAACAGCACAGAGCAGGTTCGAAAAAGTAATACGTTAAGGGATACATCCATCCATCCATCCATTTTCTACCGCTTATTCCCTTTCGGGGTCGCGGGGGGCGCTGGCGCCTATCTCAGCTACGATCGGGCGGAAGGCGGGGTACACCCTGGACAAGTCGCCACCTCATCGCAGGGCCAACACAGATAAACATTTTAAAATACATAAACGAGAACTGTAAACCTACTCAGTGGCCTAGTGGATAGAGTGTCCGCCCTGAGATCGGTAGGTCGTGAGTTCAAATCCCGGCCGAGTCATACCAAAGACTATAAAAATGGGACCCATTACCTCCCTGCTTGGCACTCAGCATTAAGGGTTGGAATTGGGGGTTAAATCACCATAAATGATTCCCAGGCGCAGCACCGCTGCTGCCCACTGTTCCCCTCACCTCCCAGGGGGTGATCAAGGGTGATGGGTCATATGCAGAGAATAATTTCGCCACATCTAGTTTGTGTGTGACAATCATTGCTACTTTACTTTAAAACAATAAAGATTTACACCTTTTAAAAACACAGGCACTGTGCAAACGTCTCTCGCTGTCTGTCCCTCAGGAGAGAACGGAAGGCTCCAAATGGAAGTAGTTCAGTGAGTTTCAGTTTCGTCTGCAATGCATTCCATGCCATAGGGGCAGCAATGCCAAAAACTATTTCGCCAAATTCAGTCCTTTCATGGGGAACAGTTAAAACATACAAATTGTTAGAGCGTAATGCATAGAGCTGCTTTTTCTTTTTAACAAAGTACACAAGTATGGAGGCATTAAACCTAAAAGAGCCTTATGGAGTGGAGCCTGCGGCTTAATTTGACTCAACACGGGGAACCTTACCTGGCCCGGACACGGAAAGGATTGACAGATTGATGGCTCTTTCTTTACACCTCTTTTAAGAGTCAGCCGATGTGTGTATTGGCGTGCACTCAATGAAGATAAGTCTGACTTCCTATACAGTTGACAATGGTGGGTGAGATTACGACAGCCAGTAACAAATCTTAGTGCTGAGTTAAAGTACCACTGATTATCAAAGACACTCTAGGTGTGGTGAAATTACCCTCTGTATTTGACCCATTCCCTTGTTCCACCCCCTAGGAGGTGAGGGGAGCAGTGAGCAGCAGTGAAGGCCGCGCTCGGGAATAATTTTGGTGATTTAACCTCCAATTCCAAACCTTGATGCTGAGTGCCAAGAAGGGAGATAATGGGTAACGACAAAAACTCAAAGCACAATGAATGCATTGAAACTCTTCCCTATTGATGACAGGGTAATCATTTGTCTCTCAATAGACCAGCTCTTAAATCTATTTATTTTGGGGTTAATCCAACCACAGAGGAGTGCTTCACAGAAATGACTCAACCTAAATGAAAACTAATTGCATGGTGCATAAATCTAGGTTCAATCTGACTTTGTACTAAACTACTTTTGTGAACCTGGTGTTTTAATATCAAGGTCAAATAGGCAGATGACGGAAGGAAACCAGTCCTGTACAGGGAATTCTTTTAATTGGGTCTAGCTCCTCAGATGCCAGGCTCTCATGGGAATAGCATGAACTCCCTTATGAGATTAGTTTCCTTTCAAGTGATTTATATTCTCTTTGTGGGTGAGCTACGCATATATTCCACTGATAATATCACCTATAGCAGTGGTGGGGAGGTTTTTTTTGTTTTTTTTTGTCATGAAAAAGGGAGGTTTTTTGGGTTGGTGCACTAATCGTAAGTGTATCTTCTGTTTTTTATGTTGATTTATTTAAAAAAAAAAAAAAAATTCTGCGGCCCCGTACCAATCGAGCCACAGCCCGGTGGTTGGGGACCACTGACCTATAGAGTAACAAGTAGGTACCAGATATGATTTCTGAGAGGGTGTGGACTGTGGACAGACTGAAAGGAACGGATCATGAGGGTTAGCAAGGATAAAGCAGCAAAGTAACTTGGAGTTGTGCTCATGCACCCATGCACACAAATCCTATTTTAAAGGGGAACATTATCACCAGACCTATGGAAGCGTCAATATATACCTTGATGTTGCAGAAAAAAGACCATATATTTTTTTAACCAATTTCCGAACTCTAAATGGGTGAATTTTGGCGAATTAAACGCCTTTCTATTTGCTCTTGGAGCAATGACGTCAAAACGTGACGTCACGTAGGTACACAACCCCCATTTTCTCAAACACATTACACGCAGCAAGTCAAATCAGCTCTGTTATTTTCCGTTTTTTCGACTGTTTGCCGTACCTTGGCGACATCATGCCTTGTCGGTGTGTTGTCGGAGGGTGTAACAACACGATCAGGGACGGATTCAAGTTGATTTACGTAGAATGTGCATCGATTAGCACGGCATGCTAATCGATTTTACCGGCGATGCTAAGGCAGACATGGCACAGAGATGTATGGATATCCTGCGGATGCATTTCCAACGATAAAGTCAACGAAATCACAAAGGTGAGTTTTGTTGATGTTATTGACTTATGTGCTAATCAGACATATTTAGTTGCAGCATGACTGACAGCTAATCGATGCTAACATGCTATTTAGGCTAGCTGTATGTACATTTGTAGCTATATTTGCATCCAGCGTTTCCCTCCACCCACATTTAATGCCAAACAAACACTTACCAATCGACGGATTTAAGTTGCTCCAGTGTCAATGCGAAAGCCCCGATCGTTTGGTTTGCACATTTTACCGGCGATGCTAAGGCAGACATGGCTGAATAGCGTCAATAGCTATTCGCTCAATAGCTTCAGTTTCTTCTTCAATTTCGTTTTCGCTATCTGCCTCCATACTCCAACCATCCGTTTCAATACATGCGTAATCTGTTGAATCGCTTAAGCCGCTGAAATCCAAGTCTGAATCCGAGCTAATGTCGCTATATCTTGCTGTGCTATCAGACATGTTTGTATTGGCATCACTAGATGACGTCACAGGAAAATGGACTGTGGCTTCACAGATAGCGAAAATCAGGCACTTTAAAGCCTTTTTTTGGGATATTCCTTGAAGGGTAAAATTTTGAAAAAAACTTCAAAAAATAAATAAGCCACTGGGAACTGATTTTTATTGGTTTTAACCCTTCTGAAATTGTGATAATGCTCCCCTTTGATGGTTTGTTGGTGAACACATTAATGAAAGAATGACTGGTGTATCACTTACATGGTGCACATTTAAATGTATGAGTGAGTCGGTGTGGTGATGTGTACACTTAACCACATTTTCATATGGTGACATGAACAAGCCGGATGCATGGTCAGTGCTCATGTATTACTTGGCTGGCTACACTTATCAAGCACACACACATTTTCCATCAGAAATATTGAAGTGTATTGCAGACCACTGCATTTTTCCAAGGTCAATAAAAAGCTTCAAACCAATTGGACATACACGTTTCCTTCTTCTTGTTGCTGAAACTAGCTAGTGTACTGTTCAGCCTTCCTTCTTCCTTCAGTGCATGGTTTGTCCTTTTTTTCCTTCTCCTCCATGTCTCTACCAGCCGCAAAGCTGCCTCTCTGCTCATTGCACTACAAAGGCTTTATTGGCAGGATTGCAGCATCAGAGTTTTTCCTTTCATGTGTGTGCTTTTCCCCCCACGATGACCCTTTGCCATTGTCATTGCTTTCTCCATACATGCTCTTTCCCAAACTCTAGACACACTGTTTTTGCAGAATCGGAACACAAAAAAGTAATCACATTTCCAGAGCAAAAAATTACTTCAGCAAAACCTATTTTACACTAACTTCATTACTGACTACTATTTTGGTAGGACACGTCATTTCAAGTGGAAGGTAGGGCTGGGCGATATATCGAGTATATCGATATATCGCGGGTTTGTCTCTGTGCGATATAGAAAATGACTACATCGTGATATTCGAGGATACGTTCTAAGGCAGTTGCTTTTAGATGCGGGCATTACACTCCAGGCGTTTCTCACTCTTTCTTGTCTCTCCTTCTCACAGAGACTTAAACAAGTGCACCTTCTTAAATGTTGTAAATTCAACAAAATGTCACCGTGGAGTCTGTTTAGCTGATTGGACGGCGAGCTTCTGCAGCTAGTGGGTCCATGAAGATGAACCGCTGCGGCTTAATGTTTGGTGAGGCTAATACGTGTAAAAATATTTATTTTGTGTCAAATTTAGTGCGTGCAGCTTAAAGACTGGAGCGGTTTTTAGCCCGGAAAGTATGGTATTTTGACTGTAAAATAGAATTGTGAAAAAAATTATTAAAACTTCTAGAAGTTTATACGGTCGTGTTCTGTGGCTCCAGATTATTTTCCGTTCGTCAAAAGGAGGCAAAAAAATGTATACTGTTTTGATAGTAAACTTCTGCTTTAACCAATCATCTTTGAATAAAATGCTGAACCAAATGTAATCTGAAAATACGCGTGTTCATTAAATTTTTCATGCGTTGTAGCATACTCTATTATTGTAAAAATGCTTAATAAATGAAAGGATATGAAGTCATCAAGAGCGAAGCTTTGGAGCCATTAAGTAGCAAGGCAGGAAGGAAGAGTGGTTGAACCGGAAGAAGCATGTCAAATGTCACTCTAACGACCATGAAGACACCAAACCCTTGCTGATTAATTATGTCTCCCGTTCAGTTCAGTGGAGCAGGTTGACTAATTAAATGACTGGCCAGCAGAGACTGCCAACTGCTTGCTAGTGCATTCTGAAGGGGTTGAAGGGGTCAATGTAATTTGTTTCAATCTTAACTACCAGACAAACTCAGGCAATAGCTCCAAAGACACAGCCCACACACAGTTTAGCAAAGGGAGTACAGGGGGATTGTAACCCGTCAGTTACATTGGGGAAAATGGTTTGGTTATATTAATATTTTTCTGGTACTCTGCATAATTTGTGAGCTTGAGGACATTATTGTGATCAAGGGTGATGGGTCACATGCAGAGAATAATTTCGCCACACCTAGTGTGTGTGTGACAATCATTGGTACTTTAACTTTATTAACTTAATGTAAATATTTTACAAACCCCAAAACCAGTGAAGTTAGCGCTTTGTGTAAATCGTACATAAAAACAAAATACAATGATTTGCAAATCCTTTCAAACATATATTCAACTGAATCTACTGCAAAGACAAGACACTTAACATTCACACCGGAAAACTTTTTTTTTTTGCAAATATTAGCTCATTTGGAATTTGATGCCAGCAACATTTTTCAAAAAAGCTGGCATAGATGGCAAAAAAGACTGAAAAAGTTGAGGAATGCTCATCAAACACTTATTTGGAACATCCCACAGGCTAATTGGGAATAGGTCAGTGCCATGATTGGGTATAAAAGAAGTTTCCATGAAATGCTCAGTCATTCATAAACAGGGATGGGTCGAGGGTAGGGGTGTAATGGGGTCGAGGGTAGGGGTGTAATGGTACGTGTATTTGTATTGAACCGTTTCAGTACGGGGGTTTTGGTTCGGAGGAGTACCGATTGAGTTCCACACGGACATATTAAGCAGCGCACCGCACGTTGTGTAAACAATGCACACCGAGGCACCATGAATTGATTTATATGGACCCCTACTTAAACAAGTTGAAAAACCTATTCGGGTGTTACCATTTAGTGGTCAATTGTACGGAATATGTACTGTACAATCTACTAATAAAAGTTTCAATCAATAAAAAAACAAAAAACAATAACACACTGCATGCTAGCAGCGACCGGGCTACGATAGACTGACCATACCTCCTTTTTCACCGGATATGTCCTCTTTTGCGGGGCTGTCCAGGTGGAGTTTCTTAAATGGCTCAAATGTCCGGCATTTTAAGTTAGGGTTGCGTGTATTTTCAATGTACGTTCTGGGTTAAGAAGGGGTTAAAAAAATAAAAATAAATTGTGTGCGAAAGCAACATTCGTGAGGGAGGGGCAGAGACAGAGAGAGCAAGAGAGTTATTGCAAACGCGCATGCGCCGCCAGGCTGTGCTTTTTACCCATAGATTTATCAGATTTTATTTTTTATTATCTATGGCAGGGGTGTCAAAAGTGTTCCCTGGAGGCCATTTGCGGCCCACAGCTAATGTTTTAAAGGCCCACGGCACATTCTAAAAATACTATTAAAATAAACAAAAATATAAACAAAAGTGAAATAAAAAGTTTAAAGGCTAAATTTAATTTAGAAAAAGTTGCAACGTTGACTAATAAAACAAAGCTGTTTTTTTTCTTTAAAACTGTCATTGCTCAAAACATAATATTGAATCAAAATCAATATTATGAATTTTTGACCAATCCAAGTTTCCGATTACTTCACATCAAATATTCCACTAAGAAAAAAATTTTTTTGTGGAAGATTTAGCAAATTTGTTAAATAAATAACCAAATAATGTATATTTTGTTGTTTTCTTACTGTACCAAAAATTAACCGAACCGTGACCTCTGAACCGATGTACGTACCGAACCGAAATTTTTGATTACAGTTACACCCCTAGGCGAGGGTCACCACTTTGTGAAGAAATGCATGCGCAAATTGTCTAATAGTTTAAGAACATTTCTCAACGAGCAATTGCAAGGAATTTAGGGATTACACTGTCTACGGACCGCAATGTCATCAAAAGGTTCAAAGAATGTGGAGAAATCCCTGCACATAAGCGATGATATTACGAACCTTCGATCCTTCAAAAAGCGACATCAGTGTGTAAAGGATATCACCTCATGGGCTCAGGAACACTTCGGAAAACCACTGTCAGTAAATAAATGTGTCGCTACATCTGTAAGTGCAAGTTAAAACTCTACAATGCAAAGCGAAAGCCATTTATCAACAACAACCATAAACGCCGCCGGCTTCACTGGGCCTGAGCTCATTTAAGATGGACTGATGCAAAGTGGAAAAGTGTTCTGTGGTCTGACGAGTCCACATTTCAATTTGTTTTTGGACGTCGTGTCCTTCGGAACAAAGAGGAAACGAACCATCCGGATTGTTATTGGCGCAAAGTTCAAAAGCCAGCATCTGTGATGGTATGGGGGTGTATTAGTGCCCAAGACATGAGTAACTTACACATCTGTGACGGCACCATTAATGCTGAAAGGTACATACAGGTTTTGGAGCAACATTATTTCTTGGATGGCTTATTTTAGCAAGACGATGCCAAGCCATGTGTTACAATAGGGCGGCTTCATAATAAAAGAGTGCGGGTACTAGACTGGCCTGCCCGTAGTCCAGACCTGTCTCTTAATGAAAATGTGTGGAGCAATTTGAAGCCTAAAATACCACAACGGAGACCCCGGCCTGTTGATCAACTTAAGCTGTACATTAAGCAAGAATGGGAAATAATTCCACCTGAATAGCTGCAAGACTTGATCTCCTCAGTTACCAAACATTTACTGAGTGTTGTTAAAAGGAAAAGCCATGTAACACAGAGGTAATATTGCCCCTGTGTCAACTTTTTTGCAATGTGTTGTCATAAAATTATAAGTTAATGATTATTTGTACTTACTTTCTCAGTTTGAACATTAAATATCTTGTGTTTGCAGTGTTTTCAATTGAATATAAGTTGAAAAGGGTTTGCAAATCATTGTATTCTGTTTTTATTTACAAATTATACAATGTGCTAACATCATATTTGCCACATGTTAGTAGTATTAGGCTTATGCTCATGAATATATAGTGTGTAGGGAAGAGCAATATGGCCAAAGATCTATGAAGTACCACTGATAGTCAAACACACACTAGGTGTGGTGAAATTACCCTCTGTATACGACCGATCCCCTCGTTCCACCCCCTGGGAGGTTTAGGGTGGCAGCGAGCAGCAGCTCGGGAATAATTTTGGTGATTTAACCCCCAATTCCGACCATTAATGCTGAGTGCAAAGCAGGGAGGTAACTGGTCCAATTTTTATAGTATGTATTGAACTCAAATTCCAAACTATCAGCTTCCAAGCATTGCCTGAAAAATGCCGTATATCTCCAACTGTTCTCCTTTGCTTAAAAGGATCAAAATTAACTATTATCTTTCCACCTCAGGGTACAAGTATGCAATGAATCCCACGGATACATTTTAGGTCATCTTTGGTTGTGCCTCATTCATCAAGGTTAGTCAAAATATAAGTGTGGGAAGGTGATGACTGTGGTTCTGAAATAACAATCCTTTTTGTCCAAACAGGATTAGGGCCAGAAAGGAGTCACCACCATCCAGAGCCTGACAGCCTCCCTTCAACCCCCAATACCAGGCTGAGAGGCTCCCAGTCTCGGCCAGGGATGTTTGCTCGCCCTCTCCACCAGACAGGTTATAATGCTTTCCACATGTGGAAAAAAGGTGAGCACTGGGGCGGGGAAAAAAAGTGGGAAAAAGTAGGGCTACGTCAGCCGGGAAGAAGAAAGACTGCAAAAGACACTTAATGGAAAACGAATTGTTATTTGAAGCCATTGATCTGAAAAACAAGAGGACTGACCCAAAGACAGTAGATGTAATGGTTTTGAATAATGATGTTTCACTGACATTTCAACTTAGTTTATTGTGGTAATCAAAAAAGCCTGTAAAGTAGGGCTGGGCGATATATCAAATATACTCGATATATCATGGGTTTGTCTCTGTACGATACAGAAAATTATTATATCGAGATACACAGTTGCTTTTAACTGCGGGGATTACACTAAAGTTTTTTTCACTCTTTCTTGTGTTTTTCTTTCTCACATAGACATAAAACAAGCGCACCTTCTTACATATGTCATATACTGTCGCGTCATATGCCCTCGCTGAGAAGAGAGGTAGCAGCATGGGTAACATTAGCTGTGATGCTAGCGGAGTGGTGCGAGTGGTAATACGAGAGAAAGACGGTGCGAATCTGGTAACAAATGAAGGAAGAACTAATTCCTACAAAAAAAAGCACGGGGTCCATCGACCGCTTTGATACACAGTTGCTTTTAACTGCGGGGATTACACTAAAGTTTTTTTCACTCTTTCTTGTGTTTTTCTTTCTCACATAGACATAAAACAAGCGCACCTTCTTACATATGTCATATACTGTCGCGTCATATGCCCTCGCTGAGAAGAGAGGTAGCAGCATGGGTAACATTAGCTGTGATGCTAGCGGAGTGGTGCGAGTGGTGATACGAGAGAAAGACGGTGCGAATCTGGTAACAAATGAAGGAAGAACTAATTCCTACAAAAAAAAGCACGGGGTCCATCGACCGCTTTGATAGCTGAGGGAATAATAAGACGAAGGTTACATTTGAAATAAAAAATGTTAGTTAATGCAAGTGTGAATTATAGTCTGTGTTGCCTTGTCTATCTGAGGGGGCGACTTGTCCAGAGTGTACACTGCTTTCCGCCCGAGTGCGGCTGAGATAGGCTCCAGCCCCCTGTGACCTAGAAAGAGACAAGCGGTAGAAAATGGATGGATGGAGCATTTAATATATTTTTCTCATGGTCCATATTTTCCATAGGTAAGAAAATAATCAATAATATCGATATCCATCAATCCATCCATTTCCTACCGCTTGTCCCTTTTGGGGCCACGGGGGGCACTGGAGCCTATCTCAGCTACAATCGGGCGGAAGGCGGGATACACCCTGGACAAGTCGCCGACTCATCGCAGGGCCAACACGGAGAGACAGACAACATTCACACTCACGTTTAAACACTAGGGCCAATTTAGTGTTGACAATCAACCTATTCCAAGGTGCATGTCTTTGGAAGTAGGAGGAAGCCAGAGCACCCGGAGGGAACTCACGCAGTCGTGGGGAGGACATGCAAACTCCACACAGAAAGATCCCGAACCCGGGATAGAACTCAGGACTACTCAGGACCTTCGTATTGTGAAGCAGACGCACTAACCCCTCCCCCACTGTGCTGGCCAAAATATTGATATCGACCAACATAAAAAACGTATTTCGTCACACAGGTTTCAGCCATATCATTCAGTCCTACTTGAATGGTATTAATAGGATACATTGCACAAACCTACTTATTATTGGTGTCACATTACAATCAAAAGTAGCAATTATTTGTTTACTAATAAAAACAACACCACTTTAAGTAATAAACCCATTTTGTACAAAATAACAAATTAAAGATGTAAGGTAACAGTTAAAATGAAAATTGTAGCAAAAACAAAGCATGCTGGGAGACACTTTTTCTTCACACACATGCTCAGACCCGCCAACTCTTCCGGATTCTGCAGAAGACTGAAAAATTGCCCTCGACATCCTGACTGAAGTTACAAACCTCTTGGATTTTTAAGTTTTTTTGTGCATGTACAATACTGTAGCTTTTTTGTGGGCTTTAAAAAGCAATCCTTTTTAAAAACTGTCCTGTCAATCACCATCTGGCTATGAGGTAGAAACGCTAATCATATCGCCACCACCATATTACCACAAAAATACAGCTCAATCTAAAAAACTAAAAGTTTGTTGTAAATAGCCTTTTTCTGTGTTACATTCTGACTAGTGTAGCAACTAATTGCAGGGTCAGAAGAAGAAAACATTGCCTAAGTCATCACAAAGTGCAGAGATTGGATGTCTGGTGTGAATGCAGACTGACCCGCAAGCAGACATGACGTCACACATACTGCAGTGTTTACAGAGGTAATCATGGCCCCAATTCTAGTAGGTCTGAGTCATGGCGCAATTTGTGGCAATTTCAATGATTTTGTGCAATTAAAGTCAACATTTTCTAAACCGGAATTACTCCGCGCAGAAGACTAAGAAGGAAGGCAAGCATTTTGGGTTTTGCAGTTTGTGGGACATCTGCTTTGACGTTTGCTCGGAACATGAGTCCTGGAACGGTCAGTACGTGTCCATACACTAAATTAGTCTGATTTCTCAAATAGTTTGGCTCTAAATAGGAGTCCTACAGGACATGGAAACATCTTAATCTGATTGTGTTCGGTTTTTGAAAAGTCAGACTAAGACACCTGTATTATGCGATTGAAAACCAGATCACTCAAGTGGTTGTGTGCTACCGGAGGGGACCATCCGTATCACGCATGCACCAGTCTCAACGCGCAGTGTATAACCCGGAAGCAGATTCCAACTGGAATGAAAAGGAGACTGTTTATTTACTTCACAAATTAAAAGAATGGAACAAATTTTGAAGTGCATCAAAGGGAGTAAGAAAGAAACAGAAAAGGGAGCTAAGGAAATGGAGAATGCCGTCTTAACTCTGAGTCCAAAACAAATTACTAATGGAATAAAAGAGAATGAATATAACAAAGCAATTAATAAAGCGTACACAAACCTCTTCATGCTGCAATTGTGTGCTCTAAGCTGATTAGCAATAACTCTGTATTCCACACAAATGGCAAGTCCAGAACAATAGCAGCCCTCATCTGGAACAGTATTGGCCGGGAAACGAATGGTCTTTTCCTTCAAATTTAAAACTTCTTCCATCAATCCACAGAGTCTTATGAATGAACTACGAGACATTCGTAAATTTTGTTTCAATGATTTTCCGTGCAAAAACTCTGTCCCGCCAGTCTTTCTTTGCATCAGTCCAGCATTTGCTTCAATACATTCTTGGTCGTAGCGTCGTGTTTGTAGGACAATCGAAAATCATTTTTCAACTTTGTCCGTTATTTAAAGGGGAACATTATCACCAGACCTATGGAAGCGTCACTATATACCTTAATGGTGCAGAAAAAAGACCATATATTTTTTTTTAACCGATTTCCGAACTCTAAATGGGTGAATTTTGGCAAATTAAACATCTTTCTGTTTATCGCTCTGGAGGCGATGACGTCGCCGAGGTAATACAGCCGCCATTTTCATTTTCAACACATTGTAAACATTGGGTCTCAGCTCCGTTTTTTCGACTATTTTTTGGAACTTTGGAGACATCATGCCTCGTCGGTGTGTTGTCGGAGGGTGTAACAACACTAACAGGGAGGGATTCAAGTTGCACCACTGGCCCAAAGATGCCAAAGTGTCTGCCGCCAGACCCCTATTGAATGTGCCAGAGTGTCTCCAAATTTTACCGGCGATGGCAGACATGGCACTGAGATGTATGGATAACCTGCAGATGCATTTGCAGCGATAAAGTCAACGAAATCACAAAGGTGAGTTTTGTAGATGTTGACTTATGTGCTAATCAGACATATTTGGTCGCGGCAAGACTGCCAGCTAACCGATGCTAACGTGCTACGCTAATCGACGCTAACATGCTATTTACCGGCGGTGCTAAAGCAGACATGGCACAGAGATGTATCGATAACCTGCAGATGCATTTGCAACGATAAAGTCACAGAAATAACAAAGGTAAGTTTTGTTGATGTTGACTGCCAGCTAATCGATGCTAACATGCTACGCTAATCGATGCTAACATGCTATTTACCGGCGGTGCTAAAGCAGACATGGCAAAGAGATGTATCGATAACCTGCAGATGCATTTGCAACTATAAAGTCAGCGAAATCACAAAGGTGAGTTTTGTTGATGTTGACTGCCAGCTAATCGATGCTAACATGCTATGCTAATCGATGCTAACATGCTATTTACCGGCGGTGCTAAAGCAGACATGGCACAGAGATGTATGGATAACCTGCAGATGCATTTGCAACTATATTACGTTTCCTTCCACCCACATTTAATGCGAAAAAAACACTTACCAATCGACGGATTTAAGTTGCTCCAGTGTCACAAGATGCCAAAGTCCTGATCGTTTGGTCCGCACATTTTACTGGCGATGCTAACGCAGCTATTCGGCCATGCTCTGGCTATGAATAGCGTCAATAGCTATTCGCTCAAAAGGTTCAGTTTCTTCTTCAATACTTTCATACTCCAACCATCCGTTTCAATACATGCGTAATCTGTTGAATCGCTTAAACCGCTGAAATCCGAGTCTGAATCCGAGCTAATGTCACTATATCTTGCTGTGCTATTCGCCATTGTTTGTTTACATTGGCAGCACTGTATGACGTCACAGGGAAATGGATAGTCACATCGCAAATAGCGAAAATCAAGCACTTTAAAGCTTTTTTTAGGGATATTCGGAGACCGGTAAAATTTCGAAAAAAAAAATCAAAAAATACAACATGCCACTGGGAACTGATTTTTATTGTTTTTAACCCTTTTGAAATTGTGATAATGTTCTCTTTTAACATTAGCTTAGCCATTAGAGATGTAATATTTGTAATCTGTGCCAACATTACAGCCTATATTACAGCTAGGCTGTTGACTTGTAGGAACTAAGAGCAATAGTTGCATTAGAGAGTGTCCATGGACTTTGTGACTTCACATGTAGGTGTGAAAATACAAAAAAACTAACTATTATAGAAATCAGACTAATTTAGTGCATGTAAACGTAGTGATTGATGTGAGTTCCTAAAACATTAATTTGCATGGTTTCTGCTTGTTTTTTAACTATTTATTTTGCACCCATCTATGTTAGTGAAAATCTGATACAGGTCACATATGGGTAAAAAAACCGGAATTCACCTGCTATGAGAACAAAGCAATTGAAACCTATGTGATATTCAATTAAGGTTTGCCAAAAATCTGTTGTATGCAGATCATCATCAATAAAGGTTCTTTAATTTTACACGTGCTGTATGCCTGTTCAGGATCTAAGGTAAACTAGAGCCTACAGTGTGAACAGAGCAGGCACAAGACATTGAAACAATGTTGAGAACTTGATGAATTAGGTCCTGACGTTGAATCAACATTCTTTTTGACTATGTTTAACCAATGTTGGGTTCTGATGATATTTGACCATTGAATTTTGGTAATTTCCAACAAATATTCTACAAGACAAATACAAAGCTGAAACAACATGCTTTTTGACTACGTTTATTCAATGTCAGGTTGTGATGTTGATTTGACCTTTAAAATGTGGTCATTTCCCAACCAACAACGTGGATCCAACGTTGGACATCAAAGTTGTCTCATTTTACAAATACAACTTATTTGCAATGTTGTTTCAAAGTCATATTTTAAAAGGGCATGTTTGTATAATCAACGTTGTATCAATGTGTTGAGCCTGCTGGAAACTGACTTTAGACGTAGGACTGATCCACAGTCACTCACAGGGCACTAACACATACACGTGCAAAATCCAGAACACACAATCTGGCTTATTCATTGACTTTCTGCAGTCAGCCTTTAGTTGAAAACGCAGTAACAAACAAGTACTAACATTAGTGGCAGTCTCGCAGTGCATTATGGGAGTAACAACTTGCTGCTAAAGTAGAGCCAATGTGAAAACGTTCCAAAGGAAGATCAAGACTGCATACCTGAGCACGTCTATTATGACGATAACATCTCAGAAAACTTGCGGACAAAGACAGACCTCTCAGTGGTCACGCTGGTTCAACACAGTCATGTGAGATTCTGTTTTCAGAGAGTTTGAAATATTTCTCTAAAACTGATTCTTACAAATGTGTGCTTACACATAATATACCGCCTATAATGATCAGAGCTCAATCACCAGAGATAAGATTTGACTTGAAGCTGCTGTACGTCACGGTTAAGTAGATGCTTAGAGGGCCTCACAGTGCATCACTGACCCGCCCTCTTCCTAGTTCAAACCTTCAGGATACTCACATGCACGGAGAAAAAGAACAATGCCACTGCGCAAGGGCAGTGTTTGGAGTGATTTATGGTCTTGCTCACCTCTTTAAACTTGGCACGGCGGCCATTGCATCCATTTTCTTAAATCCTTTTGTACACATAGATCACTCTTGTGGGTGAGCACGTGCCATGGGTATCCGCGCGTGTACGGACACGGAAAATGAATCAATGTCTACATCTCATTTGGCCAGTACAGAAATGTTTTACAAAGTTTAACGTATGATTGTGAAAATTAAACATGTTTTGTTAGTTCTGTTTCCTTAAACCATCGATAGCATAGGCTAGTCGGTGGTGTTTTAGTCATTTATACTCTTTAAACGGTGGGGAAAATGTAACTTTGAGCAAGTTGCAAATAGCTTTGAGCTTTAAGTCTGAACACATGTAAAAATTGCACTAATCACTTCAATGTGGTTGACTATTTCCCCACCTAATAACTATGATGTTGTAAACTGATTAGTTAATGTAGGACAAGAGGGAAAAACTTACAAAAGGGTAACGCACCTTTCACTTGGAACTCGCATCTACTGTGGACAACTCTTGGCTTTTTGTCTTCCTAATCAAATCCAAATCCAAGTAAAATAAACGCAGGCCCGCACACATGAACACACCCACATACAAAGATTAAGAATAATGCATTTAACCACAGTAAATGACAAATGTTTATCTACGCCGGCTGCTAAAAGACCAAAATGCCTGCACTCTCTGAACACACTAAGTTGGACCAGGTTCACATTTCTTAACTCTGAACACATTGCAAGCTTTACTTGTGGTTAGTCTACATTTTAAAAGAACCATCTGAAATGATCAATGGCATTGTATGAAATGAACTAAACAGGTCTGCATCAACCTATACAACTGTGGGGGAGGTCATTGTTTGATGCCTATTGTATGCTTACACGCCTTTACACACCATTACAAACAAATCAACCCTCCAAGATTTATTTGAAAGCTTTTTTTTTATTTAATTATACTGTAACTGCTACTCAGGAAAAAATGGTGAATCCACTTTATATCACAAATGGCAACATAGCTACAAATTCCAAAGAGAGACTACTGTCACCCCAAATTGCTGTGAGTTTCTGTGTAGTGATATGCACCTGTATAGTATTGCTCAGTGGAGTGTAGTAATCTTTATGACGTGAGATGATGAACTGGCTCAGAATTTATGTTGGCTGCCCAGTGTGCAGGGAAAGTTAACTTAGGAGCTGTGGAGATGAAGGAAATATGGGCCAAAACATAAGACTAAAGAACACACAGGAAGTCATTTATGCATGTCCATACAGGACAGACAAATTACAAACAACAGACTTTGACAGTAAAAACAATCAAATATGATTGAATGTTATGTTGACTATTCACCTGCGCACAAGCACACACACAGTTGGAAGGGAAAACACTAAATGGGTTGTGTCCCAAACTTGCAGCAAGAAACAGGTAAGCCAAATGAAAAACCTAAACTACACACACATTACACAAATGGACTTCTCTGTGCAACATACAGTTCTGTAAATCCAATATGAAAAAGAGCAAAAAGACACAGAGAGTGGTGGAAAGGGAGGATAAAAATAGATGTGAATGCATATATGTATGAGTTCCTTAAACGTATCTTCTTTTCTCACAAGCAAACAGTGACATCAGATTTTTAAATACATAAATATATACCGGAGTCATGTGTCATTAATTCATATAATTTCGAGGATAAAATATTTTCCTGAAAGACAAAGCCTCAGAAGTTGCATAAAAACTTGAATAGTGATCATTCGGCTCTTCACCTATCTAAAAAAAATAAACACAAGTCATCTGTAAGCAACAGTAGGTCCAGCATAAGGTTATACGGTATACCGGTATTATATGATACCGCGATACTAATTAATCATATTCGGTGTTATTCTGCCTCTGAAAAGTTGGATCAGTTTTCATATTTCTTGGTATCACAACATCTTTAGTTTTTTTATATTTTGTTTATAAACTCGGGAAATATGTGCCTGGACACATGAGGACGTTTAATATGACCAATGTATGATCCTGTAACTACTTGGTATCGAATTGATACCCAAATTTGTGGTATGATCCAAAACTAATGTAAAGTATCAAACAACAGAATATTAAGTAATTGTTACATTTTAACAGATGTGTAGAAAGCACATGTTAAAAGAGAAAGTAAGCAGACACTAACAGTAAATGAATAAGTAGATTAAAAATTAATTTTTTACCACTTGTCCTTAATAATTTTGACTAAATAATAGAATGGACAATGACACAATATGTTACTGCATATGTCAGCAGACTAAATTAGGAGCCTTTGTTTGCTTACTTACTAATAAAAGACAAGTTGTCTTGTATTTTCACTATTTTATTTACGGACAAACTTGCAATAGGAAACATATGTTAAATGTACCCTAAGATTTTTTGTTAAAATAAAGGCAAAAATGCAATTTTTTGTGGTTCGAAACAATTTTGGTACCGGTACCAAAATATTAGTATCGAGACAACACTAGTCCAGCATGAACAGATATAATATTAAAGCTACATAAAAAGTGGTGAGTAAAAGTTGCCACCGGGCTTAAAACGATGGAGTGCATATCATGATGTTATGCTTTAGTATCTCAATAAAGTAATCGAGACACTGCTGCTTTACAGAAGTATTATCGAAACACTAAGTATGTGTTCATGCACTAAATTAGTCTGATTTTTAAATAGTTTGGCTCTAAATTAGCATCCTGCAACCCATGGAAACACCTTAATCTGATCGTGTTCGGTTTTTGAAAAGTCGGACGGACACACCTGGATTATGCAATTGAAAACTAGATCGCTCGAGGGGGTCTGTGCTGCCAGGGGGGACCCTTTGTATCTCAATGTGCGGGATACAACCCGGAAACAGAACCATCCATCCATCCATTTTGTACCGCTTATTCCCTTTGGGGTTGCGGGGGGCGCTGGTGCCTAACTCAGCTACAATTGGGCGGAATGCGGTGTACACCCTGGACAAGTCACCAATTCACCACAGGGGCAACACAAATAGACAGACAACATTCACACTCACATTCATAAAAACATAGCAACAGTTGTAATGAAGAGGAGATTGTTTATTTGCTTCACAAATTAAAAGAACACATCATTTTGAAATGTATCGATAAGAGAAAAAATGTCTGCGGGCTATAGAGTGTTTTCTATTCGGGCTCCAGTACTCTGGAATGCCCTCCCGGTAACAGTTAGAGATGCTACCTCAGTAGAAGCATTTAAGTCCCATCTTAAAACTCTTTTGAATACTCTAGCCTTTAAATAGACCCCCCATTTAGACCAGTTGATCTGCCATTTCTTTTCTGCTCTGTCCCCCTCTCCACGGTGGCTGGCTGTCCAAAGTCGAGACCCGGGGAGGACCGCTCGTCTGTGCATCAGTTGGGGACGTCTCTGCGCTGCTGACCTGTCTCCGCTCAGGATGGTTTCCTGCTGGCCCTACTATTGACTGGACTCTCATTATTATGTTAGATCCACTATGGACTGGACTCTCACAATATTATGCTAGATCCACTCAACCTCCATTGCACCGGTCGCCTGAGGGGGTCCCAACATCTGCGGTCCCCTCCAAGGTTTCTCATTGTCCCATTGGGTTGAATTTTTCCTCGCCCTGATGTGGGATCTGAGCTGAGGATGTCGTTGTGGCTTGTGCAGCCCTTTGAGACACTCGTGGTTTAGGGCTATATAAGTAAACATTGATTGATTGATTGATTGATTGAGGAAAAAAAAAGAAGCGGCGATTTATTTAAAAAGGTAGCTAAGCAAATCGAGAATGTCAGTTTAATTTGGACCCCCAAACGAAATACAAATGAGATGGAAGAGAATGCAGCAGCCGTATTACAGGGCATCACGCTGCATTTGCGCCCTCCAAACTGATTAACAATAAGTCTGTGTTCTACACAACTGGAAAGCTAGTCCAGAACAATAGCAACCTTCATCTGGAACCGCATCGGCCAGGCCACGAACGGTCTTTTCATTTGATTTTAAAACTCATTCCAACAATACACAGAACATTATGAATGTACTCCGAGACATTCCAAACTTTTATTTCCATGATTCGCCCTCTGAAAATTCCTTTAAAAAAACTCTCTAACGCAGGTCTTCCTTTGACTCGGACCTGCATCCACTCAGAGACCTTCTTAGTAGTAGCGTCATGTCCATAGCGCAATCATACAGTAGATAATTGTTTTGATGCTGTCTGCTATTTAACATCAGCATAGCCATGAGAGACGTACAGTAATATTTGTAATATGCCCCAATATTACAGCAGACATGTACAACAGAGCAAGGATGGTAACTTGTAAGGAGCCGCAGATCCCTGGTGTGACGCCATAGGTCAAGTGGAAAAGCAAAACCTTAACGCATGCTAAAAGGAAATATACTATCCCCAGTTTACGGCTGAATTATGAACAATAGTCGCATTAGAGAGTGTGCTTGGACACTGGGACTTTACATGTAGATGTAAAAATACAAAAAAAAAAAAAAAAAAAAAAAAAAAAGAGAAATCAGACTAATTTACTGCATGGACACGTAGTGACTGACAGCCTGATTCAAAGGCTCCTGAGGCACAGTCTTCCAGATTTGCACGAAACACAGCCCACGCTTCCTTATTTCCCACCAATCCCAAGTAAATGCCCAATTTAGAAATCCCAACATAGCGTTGCACAATGGAGATAATATAAAATATATAAATTTGGCCAATAGAACTTTTAATACTACGGTTGTACCGTGATAATGCATGTTGATGACCCATTCTAGAGGTGTGGTATATGCAAATTTGACAGCGGAACGCGAATGACCCGGTCCTCAACCCAATGTTGCTTTCTTGCTGGTGGCTAATGTCCCTCTACAGTGCGACTGCAAAGCCACTTCTAAGTCAACAATCCTCGCCACCATTGCAGAAAAAAAGGTTTCTCACAAATATCTTCCCAGGAAACTAAACATGCTACACTACACACAGCAGGAAGATATGGTAACCCACTAACCCAAAGTTAGAGCTCTTGAACACATACTTGCCAACCTTGAGACCTCCGATTTCGGGAGGTGGGGGTGTGATAGAGTTGTGGTCAGGGGTAGGGCGAGGGGCGTTGTTGGGGGAGGGGCGTTGTTGCGGGCGTGGTTAAGAAGGGAGGAGTATATTTACAGCTATCCATCCATCAGCCATCAGTTTTTTACCGCTTATTCCCTTTGGGGCCACTGGTGCATATCTCAGCTACAATTGGGCGGAAGGCGGATTACACCATGGACAAGTCGCCACCTCATCGCAGTATGTGTAGAAATCTTTATTTATAATTGAATCACTTGTTTATTTTTCAACAAGTTTTTAGTTATTTTTATATCTTTTTTTCCCCAAATAGTTCAAGAAAGACCACTACAAATGAACAATATTTTGCACTGTTATACAATTTAATAAATCAGAAACTGATGACATAGTGCTGTATTTTACTTCTTTATCTTTTTTTTTTTCCAACCAAAAATGCTTTGCTCTGATTAGGGGGTACTTGAATCAAAAAAATGTTCACAGGGGGTACATCTCTGAAAAAAGGTTGAGAACCACTGCTCTAAAAGCCGTAGATGTTATTATCACATATACATGCACAGTAGATGGCAGTAATGTCCTATTTAAGAGTGTCACAACATTGCTGTTTACGGCAGACAAACTGCTTTACGGTTGACGAAAACGTGACTGTTGTTGTTGGGTGTTGTTGTCGCGCGGGAGGACGTTAATGAGACTGCCCAACAATAAACCCACATAAGAAACCAAGAACTCGCCCTCGATCATTCTACAGTTATAACGTCATTGGGCAGGCACTCTGTTTATATTATGGGAAAGCGGACGTGAAAACGGCTGTCGACACGTCACTCGGTTCCGCATGGAGCTGGAGGGGGCGTGGCCTCCAGCTCCGCCTGAATTTTGGGAGATTTTCGGGAGAAAATTTGTCCCAGGAGGTTTTCGGGAGAGGCGCTGAATTTCGGGAGTCTACGGTTGGCAAGTATTCTTGAACGTAAACAAGGTGGGCGAACAGATACAAATATCGACAGTAACAATACCAACTAGTATATAATCAGATCAACACCATAACGGTTAGAGCGATATTTTTTACTATTAAAAAATATTGTGTCGTTTTGTTATTGTTTACGCACTCAAGAAATAAGTCCATGGACACAGGAGGGCTTTAAGGGCAGAAACCAAAGGATTTAAATCAGAAACAAAAGTCATAATTAAAACATTTAATTGGTTGTATTGCCATCCTTTGTGTTTGTCTAATTATAATTGTGATCAAAAATGTAATGATCTTTGAAGAAATTTAAAATATCACTTTCAACATTTGTAAGGCCAATATTGCCCCTGTAACTTGGTATTGGATTGATACATAACATTTTTGTAGTATCGCCAAAACCAATATAAAGTATCCAAACAACAGCAGAATAAGTGCCTATTACATTTTACTAGAAGTGTAGATTGAACCATGTTACGAGAAAAAACCCACCAAAGGTTAAAAGCAAATTAGCAAGTCAATTCACATTACTTTTGAGAAAATAATCCAACAGAAATGTATGTAATACATATGAATATGGACCCTTTGTAACATATTTTAAAATGGTTTTATCATCATTTATCAGTATAGACCAAATAAAATATAAATAATAATAACAATATTGAATTACATTTATATAGCCCTTTTCTATCAACTAGATACTCAAAATACTGTGATAGATACCGTCATCGCAGTAGGTTGCAATATATGTATATCATGATACAAACTGAAGCCATTTTGCCCATCACGACCCTAACATTACTGACCGAAAACAAAAAACGTCTTATTCTCTGGCAGTCTGTTTTTTCCCCATATATTCATGTGTGTGTGTGGCAGAGGGGTTAGTGCGTCTGCCTCACAATACGAAGGTCCTGCAGTCCTGGGTTCAAATCCAGGCTCGGAATCTTTCTGTGTGGAGTTTGCATGTTCTCCCCGTGAATGCGTGGGTTCCCTCCGGGTACTCTGGCTTCCTCCCACTTCCAAAGACATGCACCTGGGGATAGGTTGATTGGCAACACTAAAATTGGCCCTAGTGTGTGAATGTGAGTGTGAATGTTGTCTGTCTATCTGTGTTGGCCCTGCGATGAGGTGGCGACTTGTCCAGGTTGTACCCCGCCTTCCGCCCGATTGTAGCTGAGATAGGCGCCAGCGCCCCCCGCGACCCCGAACGGGAATAAGCGGCAGAAAATGGATGGATGGATGGATATTCATGTGTTTGTGGCAGGCCGAGCATATTGTAAATGTACCTGGTCTGCCAGAGAATATGAAGACTGAGAAAGAGGGATCAGCATTGCTAATTTAATGACGTGGGTGCTATATTTTGTACGAAAACCGAACCTTCTAAATATTGTTATTCAAAAAAGTGTAACAATAAATTTAGTAAAGCCCGTATTCCCTCAGCAAGCAGGGGTTGCTTGAGTGGACCCCCTCCCCCATCTACAAGCACTGACAGGCAGCTCTTTTTTGAGGCATCATATCACATCAATGTTAATTTGTTGTAGCAATTTACTAAAATGTTTTTTACGCCGTTTATGCAACTGTGCCATGGCCAATTACTGTATGCAAATTTGACGATGCAGTAATGACATCAATTTGCTAATCTGTGATTGTCCATCTAAATCCTGATTGTGAAAGCCAACTTGTTATGAGCAACATCATGCAAATTGTCAGCAAATCCTTTAAGACTTTAGCATGATTTAAGTAAAACGGGACCTGTGATGCAAAACCAACTGTTCTTACCTATTTGTACTTGCTATTGTGTATTTTGGATCTCTTTGGGATGCAATTCAGTATTCTTCTTCCTCCAAACATGATGAGATGAGTTTATACCAAAATGGATACATGGATGATACAGCAGAGGATTGGGAGAATGTCATGTGGTCAGATGAAACCAAAACATAACTTTTTGGTATAAACTCAACTCATCGTGTTTGGAGGAGGAAGGATACTTAGTTGCATCCCAAGAACACCATACCTACTGTGAAGCATGGGGGAGGAAACATCATGCTTTGGGGCTGTTTTTCTGCTAAGGGGACAGGACAATTGAACCGTGTTAAGGAAAGAATGACTCAAGCCAAAACCTCCTTCCATCAGTGAAAGCTTTGAATGGTTGACCAAATACTTATTTTCCACCATAATTTACAAATAAATTCTTTAAAATTCTTACAATGTGAATTCCTGGATTTTTTTTCCACCTTCTGTCTCTCACAGTTAAAGTGTACCAATGATGACAATTACAGACCTCTGTCATCATTTTAAGTGGGAGAACTTGCACAATCATTGGCTGACTAAATACTTTTTAGCCCCACTGTATGTGCCATGCTAAAATAGAAGAAGAGAGGCTACACTTCCGTGTTTGGACATTATGTACTTACGCTGCTTATTAGTAATAGCCAAGCTAAAACGTGGATTGTTACGTGCATGTCTTGATTGTCAAATTTTTTGTAAATAATGTAACCTGTGACAAGTATAAACAAAGACAAATAAAGATAGAATATTATTAACTGCAACATGTACGTGTTGTAACATTATGATCTGTACATTTTCAGAGAGTGCTTGGTCTATTTTTAAACTAGGGCTGAGCGATATTGGCTTTTATTAATATTGGGATATTTTTATGCCATATTGCGATATACGATATATATTACGATATTTTGCTTTGGCCATGAATGAACACTTGATGCATATAATCACAGCAGTAAGATAATTCTATGTGTCTACATTAAAACATTCTCCTTCATACTGCATTAATATATGCTCATTTTAAACTTTCGTGCAGAGAGGGAAATCACGACTAAGTCAATTAACCAAAACTGTATTTATTATTATTAAATACTCTTCATTCTCTCACGGGGGACTTTTTAAATGAAAGAACAAATTAATAGTGTTGCTACCTTTTTGTAGTAACACTTCTGCTGCATACATTGCATATCGCTGTTGTCTGCTGAATATCTTCCCACTTGAAGCCAAACCACCGCCAGATGATGGATCCCCTGCTCTTTATTTTGGGCATGTATTGTTCTTCCTCCATTTGTGATCAGTTTCGCACCTTCTCTCTCTTGTAATGTCACAAGCACCGCTCCGCTCTGCTTGTACAACCTGCCTCAGCTAACGTTAGCCATGCTGCTACCTCTCTGCTCGGCGAGACACACGAGAGTTTGTGACGTATGTAAGAAGGCGGGCTTGTTTCCCGTCTCTGTGAGAAGGAGAGACGAGGAGGAGTGAGAAATCCCTGTATTTTAATGCCCGCAACTAAAAGCAACTGTGTGAGAACATATAATCGAATTTTACGATATAGTCATTTTATATATCACACAGAGACAAACCTGCGATATATCGCTTATATCTGTGGTACCCAACCACCGGGCCGCAGAAGATTTTTTTATTAATTTTTATTTTTTTTTAAAAAAATATATATATATATATTTTTTTTATTTTTTATTTTTTTATTAAATCAACATTAAAAAAAAAATATACACTTATAATTAGTGCACCAACCACAAAAACCTTTTTTTTTTTCATGACAAAAACGTCCCTTTTTCATGAAAAAGAAAAAAAAAAAAAGGATCCACACCCCCCCCCACCTCCCCCACCCGGGCCGTGGGACAAATTATTATTAAGCGTTGACCGGTGGTACAAGCAGCTGAAATGAGTTTCCTCCGCCGGGTGGCGGGGCTCTCCCTTAGAGATAGGGTGAGAAGCTCTGCCATCCGGGAGGAACTCAAAGTAAAGCCGCTGCTCCTCCACATCGAGAGGAGCCAGATGAGGTGGTTCGGGCATCTGGTCAGGATGCCACCCGAACGCCTCCCTAGGGAGGTGTTTAGGGCACGTCCAAACGGTAGGAGGCCACGGGGAAGACCCAGGACATGTTGGGAAGACTATGTCTCCCGGCTGGCCTGGGAACGCCTCGGGAGACCCCGGGAATAGCTAGACGAAGTGGCTGGGGAGAGGGAAGTCTGGGTTTCCCTGCTTAGGCTGTTGCCCCCGCGACCCGACCTCGGATAAGCGGAAGATGATGGATGGCTGGATGGACGGTCCGCGGATACAAAAAGGTTGGGGACCACTGGCTTATATCGATATATCGCCCGGCCCTAATTTAAACACAAAAACAATCAAAAATTTGTATTTTTTAAGTTATCATGCCATGATTTTACCATAGATTGTCCTCCACGTGGCCCCTGAGCTAAAATGAGTTTGACACCCCTGATGTAATGCGTCCATTATGCTGCAGCATTTGCAGGATCACCACCCAGCATTACACACTAAAGTAAAGGTGAGACCTAATAAAATAGTTAAATTCTGTTAGTGGCAAGTTACATCATGACGAATTGTGTTGGCAAAGAGTTAAATGGAAACGTGTCACTTACAACCAGTAGCTTAGCATTGAGTGAGTTCAGTGTAAAAACTGCAACAGATACTCATGTCAAGGCTTAATTAAGTGACCATTTATCGTTAGGGATTGTTTTTCTTGTCTGTGTTGAATAAACCATAGGGAATATAAATTAATACAGCAATTGTAAAACGCTAACATAACATTAGGGTATTGTAGACTAACAACACTATACCATGGAATCTAATTATGTGCATTCCACACAGCATAAAATAGATTATTAAATAAATTATTAAATACATAAGAAAGTATGACAGTTAATGACAATAACACTTGAGTTTATTAGTAACATGAGAAACATTTTACCCAGAGGGATCAATATAGTTAATCTTAGGCTTGTCTGATTTAATAATTCAATAATGTATTCATTTATTATCAATGATACTTTTTGTATATACTGTATAATGATTGTTTTGTGTTATTTTATTGATACATGATTACTGTTATTTCAGTAATACATAACAAATCAAAATCTCTTGGGAAAGTCTGTGATTTTATAAATTTTTGTTGTGAAATTAAACAATGCTCAATAATTGTGAAAGCGAGATTATTACTCAGACTATAACTGTACAGTCAAAATCCTTAATTGTCGCATCCCAATGCATCACACACATAAAACAAACACAGAGGTGACACTTCCAAAGTAAAAAAAGTTTTAAAATAAGAGTCTCGTGGAGATGTTTTAACAGGTATCTACTCTGTATCTATCCATGGCTGTCCTAGTTTACCAATGACGGCTAAACCACTGCACCACTTCGGCTATATTTATAAAAAATAAGAAAAAAACTGCCAACTGCTATGTTGACATTTACATATTGCCTTAAAGATAAGACATCCCACACACCTACAAAGGAATGTAAACCAACATGTTAAAATCACAAAGACAAGCGCACACGGGAAAAGCCTTCTAGATGCACGCACGCACACACACAGACACACAGACACACACACACGCACACACACACACACACACAACCACACACACACACACACACACACACACACACTTCCTCTCGCATTCCCAAAGAGCTCAGCCCAGTATGAGGAAGGTCCTTTCACTCATCAGACCAGGTAACTGATGGAGTAGTGTTTTTAGAAGAAGACCATCTGGCTTGTTAATGTGATGACCAAAGCAACACACTGACTGGCAGACTAGAACTGGATGAGTCACTGCCATGTTTGCTAAGACTGCTATATGGTGTCGTATAAGTTGTGCAAGAAAGACAAAGCAATTAAAAAATTCCAGCCAAGCTCCACTGCACAGCAACAACCTAAAATAATGTTCTTCAAATTGGAACTTTAAAATAAGTACCGTATTTTCCAGACTATTTAGAGCAGTGGTTCTCAACCTTTTTTCACTGATGTACCCCCTGTGAATTTTTTTAAAATTCAAATACATTTGGTATGATTCGGCTTTTGACAAAAACAATCAAAGGTACAGCTAGGTTTTCATTTACCGTACGGCCCAACATTGTACAAAACAAACTAGTTGGTTTATATCATCAAGCAGAATTGGGTGCACAAACCAAGAATCCCCATCATTACAGACTTAGTCTCTCTCTGAATGTTTTGAAAATGTTAGCATTATTAGCATTCTTAATAAGTGTTTTGTCTTGGATTTATAAAATGTACCCAGACATCACATGCAACAAGAAAACAAAAACATTTTTAAGAGACACTTGGAGAGAAACAGCAAAGGAAACAGTTTTCTCAAAGAAGAGTTCATTAAATCAACACAGACTGCAAGATTATTTCATATATATTTCATATAGACGCACGAAGTCCAAAGTGTCTGGCAGTTAGCACTGGACATCATGGATATATTTTGTATGCTCAATTTGAACGTCTGTATCCTCAAACATTTGCTTTGTATGGTTTACAGTCAAAAAGCAAAAGAAGATTGGCATATTGCAAAAGTGAGTTTTATATATTAAAATGGGTCTCTGCTGAAAGTACATTATCTTAAAATTTCAATTAACTAAATTAGGAATTAACATAGTATTTTGGCAGTTTTCATTTTGGAGAGAATGTTCAGACTATTACTTGCCATGCAACATGGAACACAAAATGATTACCTCAAAAGCCACAGTATATGACACTGTCATTTGTGCAATGATAAAAGATTAAGGCTATGACAACACTAAGCTGGATAACCCCTCAAACAAATCATTATTTAGCCTTAGCATCACGTCAGCCACACTAAACCATCGTTTAAGGTTCCCCTCCTTGGATAATTTTTTACAGGGGTAACAGGGCCGTGTATTTCTTGAATCTCCGGCTCTTCGCGTAGTATGGAGTCATTGATCGTATACAAACTGAGTTCGGAGAGGAAGTGACGTCAGAAAGAATGAGCCACAACGAGCTTCTTAAAAACCGGAGATGACCACTGGAAAGATGGAGGCGGGTCATCCAGACATGCCCCTGTTTTTCATTCTTCTACATGTACAGATGCTCGTAAAAATCACACGTTAATACATTAAAAGAAGAAAACGCGCAATTGCAGCTATTTCGGATACAACACTTTTCAGACAGCAAGAGAACTTTCGAATGTCCAGGTCAGCTGTGATTCTACTCATCGAAAAACTGTCCATTTGTTGAAGTAAAGTCAACGAGAATGCGGGCTCTCGTGGATGTGATAAAAAAGGTAGCGTGTGATTTGTATTACTTGGCCGTTGAGAGAAGACTACAAAAATCATCAAATGCATTTGGACTGGCAAAACAGACTGCATCAGTTATTATCCACCGTGTATGTCGCGGACTCAACGTCTAGGTCCAGAGTGTATAGAAAGTCCACAAAAACGAATGCACAATGAAAGTGTCCTGACCAGATATTTAGATCCCTAGATTGATTGTTGAAAATGTTCTTTGTCACATTGTTTACTTGCATATGTCCATTAAAGATTTGATTGATTTATGATGGCTCAGGTGTGATTCACTACAATAAAGCTCCACAGCACAATGGATTCCAGTTAATTGAAATACCACAGCAATGGATATTTTTCAGATAAGTTACATTTAATTAAAGAACTTGCACATAAGGCAACACTGGAGGTGACTATGACGTGCGCATGCGTACTAGGTCACGTTGTGCTGGTGGACGGAGGCAGGGAGGGGGTCTTAAACGACCATTGTGTGTGTGGACAAGGATAGGGTTAGGTGGGGTTTACCCTGGATAACCTTAGTTAGTGTAGAAGGGACCTAACTGAGGCATGCAATGGGGAAAGTTTTTTTCAAACTGCTTTAAAGTTTAAGAAGCCTATAGTAAACAGACAAAATTCCAAAGAGTGAAATGGGGAAGTGGGGTTAGCGTTTGAAAAATATTTAATTGGTCATAGGATAACAAAGAAATAGATCGATTGTTATTTTGTTTGTCTAAAACATTTTGATATTAAAAACGGTTTGCTGCCATTTAAAAATAGCTGTGTCTGAGTAAGTGAAGCAAAATTAGCTTGATGACAGCATAGCGCTTGTGCTTTCTCACCATCAAGTGTGCCAATAAAGAAGCATGCATTCAAAAATCCATCCATTCCCTGCATGTCAGATGTAAAAGGGGCTAAATAAAAGCACGTCGTGTCTCCCCTGCTCCACTCTACGCTGTACTGGGTTATATTAAGGACAGCTAACATTGTGAATGGGATGACATCATACTGTAAATTGGTAAAGATGGTTGATTTGTCCGTAATAAAAAAAATAATGACAAACTTTCTGCTTAAACAATGATCTTGAGAGTTAACATGACCAGCCTAAGCCAGAAAACTATAAGCATATCAACATCTGTGGGGGGGTGATCCATGAAAGCATTCTGACCAGTATACAAAAAGACAAGTTGTTTACTCTATTTCTATCCCAGCCAGCAGCAAGGTAGTTGTCAAACATATGATAATGTCATGGACTGAAATCTATTATACATAAATTGCTGGGAGACAATCCGCTCATAAACTGCTACCTCAACTTACAATAGTGCTTCTTAATTATTTTCTGTTAAGCACCCCCAACCCCCAGAGGATGAAAACATTACACACCTCTTCCACGCACTCTGCCCCTTCTACAAGTAGTAGGAATTGTCTATAAAACTGTTGTAAATACACCTCTGCATAATATTCTATCCTCATTAACATTAAAAAAGAAAATACATAGCAAATATAGTACAAGCAAAGAACTACATACAGACATAATATATATACAAACCCCGTTTCCATATGAGTTGGGAAATTGTCTTAGATGAAAATATAAACGTAATACAATGATTTGCAAATCATTTTCAACCCTTATTCAGTTGAATATGCAACAAAGACAACATATTTGATGTTCAAACTGATAAACATTCTTTTTTTGCAAATAATCATTAACTTTAGAACTTGATGCCAGCAACACGTGACAAAGAAGTTGGGAAAGGTGGCAATAAATACTGATAAAGTTGAGAAATACTGATCAAACACTTATTTTGGAACATCCCACAGGTGTGCAGGCTAATTGGGAACAGGTGTGCGCCATGATTGGGTATAAAAGCAGCTTCCATGAAATACTAAGTAATTCACAAACAAGGATGGGGCGAGGGTCACCAATTTGTAAGCAAATTGTCAAACAGTTTTAGAACAACATTTCTCAACGAGCTCTTGCAAGGAATTTAGGGATTTAACCACCTATGGTCCGTGTAATCATCAACAGGTTCAGAGAATCTGGAGAAATCACTGCACATAAGCGATGATATTACGGACCTTTGATCCCTCAGGCGGTACTGCATCAAAAACCGACATCGGTGTGTAAAGGATATCACCACATGTGCTCAGGAACACTTCAGAAAACCACTGTCAGTAACTTCAGATCGTTGCTACATCTGTAAGTGCAAGTTAAAACTCGACTATGCAAAGCAAAGCCCATTTATCAACAACAACCAGAAACACCGCCGGCTTCGTTGGGCCTGAGCTCATCAAAGATGGACTGATGCAAAGTGGAAAAGTGTTCTGTGGTCTGACGAGTCCACATTTCAAATTATATTTGGAAACTGTGGACGTGGTGTCCTCCAGAATAAAGAGGAAAATAACCATCCGGATTGTTATAGGCGCAAAGTTAAAAAGCCAGCATCTGTGATGGTATGGGGGTGCAATAGTGCCCAAGGCATGGGTAACTTACACATCTGTGAAGGCACCATTAATGCTGAATGGTCCATACAGGTTTTGGAGCAACATATGTTGTCATCCGGGCTTCACGGTGGCAGAGGGGTTAGTGCGTCTGCCTCACAATACGAAGTTCCTGCAGTCCTGGGTTCAAATCCAGGCTCGGGATCTTCCTGTGTGGAGTTTGCATGTTCTCCCCGTGAATGCGTGGGTTCCCTCCGGGTACTCCGGCTTCCTCCCACTTCCAAAGACATGCACCTGGGGATAGGTTGATTGGCAACACTAAATTGGCCCTAGTGTGTGAATGTGAGTGTGAATGTTGTCTGTCTATCTGTGTTGGCCCTGCGATGAGGTGGCGACTTGTCCAGGGTGTACCCCGCCTTCCGCCCGATTGTAGCTGAGATAGGCGCCAGCGCCCCCCGCGACCCCAAAAGGGAATAAGCGGTAGAAAATGGATGGATGGATGGATGTTGTCATCCAAGCAAAGTTATCATGGACGCCCCTGCTTATTTCAGCAAGACAATGCCAAGCCACGTGTTACAACAGTGTGGTTTCGTAGTAAAAGAGTGCAGGTACTTTCCTGGCCCACCTGCAGTCCAGACCTGTCTCCCATCGAAAATATGTGGCGCATTATGAAGCTTAAAATACGACCCCAGACTGTTGAACGATTAAAGCTCTACATAAAACAAGAATGAGAAAGAATTCCACTTTCAAAGCTTTAACATTTAGTTTCCTCAGTTCCCAAACGTTTATTGAGTGTTGTAAAAAAAAAAGGTGATGTAAGACAGAGGTAAACATGCCCTTCCCCAACTACTTTGGCACATGTTGCAGCCATGAAATTATAAGTTAATTATTATTTGCAAAAAAATAAAGTTTGTGAGTTTGAACATCAAATATCTTTTCTTTGTAGCATATTCAACTGAATATGGGTTGAAAAGGATTTGCAAGTCATTGTATTCCGTTAATATTTACATGTAACACAATTTACCAACTCATATGGAAATGGGGTTTGTACACATATATACACACATACATATATATACATATACATACATATATAGGGCTGGGCAATATGGCCTTTTTTTAATATCGCAATATTTTTAGGCCATGTCACGATACATGATATATATCTCGATATTTTGCCTTAGCCTTGAATGAACACTTGATGCATATAATCACAGTAGTATGATGATTCTATGTGTCTACATTAAAACATTCTTTTTCATACTGCATTAATATATGCTCATTTTAAACTTTCATGTAAAGAAGGAAATCATAAAGTCAATTTACCAAAACTATATTTATTAAAGTTATTAGCAAGTGAATTTTCAAATGATGCTACATATGAGCAGTAATGATACTTTTGTTAGCAACGCTTGTGCGCCACACTTGACAAATTAAAGTTGTCTATTCGACATATTCCCACTTGAAGAAGAACCAACTGCAGACGATGGACCCCAAACTGTTTTTCTTAGGAATTAATTCTTCCTTCATTTGTTACCAGATTCGCACTTTCTTTCTCTTGTATTCTCCCTCGCAACACTCCGCTAGCATCAGCTAATATTAGCCACGCTGCTACATCTCTACTGGGCGAGGACGTATACGTATGTGACGTATGACGTGACAGTATGTGACGTGTGTAAGAATGTGCGCTCGCTGTCTGTGAAAAGTAAATACAAGAAGGAGTGGGAAGAGCCTGTAGTGTAATGCCCGCAGCTAAAAGCAACTGCGTGAGAATGTATATTCGAATATTACGATATAGTCATTTTCTATATCGCACAGAGACAACCCCGCGAAATATCGAGTATATCGATATATCGCCCAGCCCTATACATATACACATATATATATATATATATACATTCAAATATATATATATACACACACACATATACATGCACACACACACACACATATATATATATGTATGTATGTACAGTATATA